>NW_017189516.1:26664862-26939330 GCF_001704415.2 Capra hircus | reverse complement strand
CTTTTTAATAGGCATGCAACTAAGATTACCATAATGTTCCAGGAAGATTGAAAAATCTTACCTGAAGTACATGTTCTATAAAAATGCCTTATTTTGTCTCCTCCTTGAAATAAAAATAAATCACTACACCTGTTACTTTGTTATGTAAGTGAGTTATCTTAGGGATTTTTTTTCAGTTGAAATACGTGTGTGTGTATATATACATATATATATATATATACACACAGATATATATATATATATTTTAACAGACTTTATCTTTTCAGAACAGTTTTAGGTTCACAGCAAATTTGAGGTTAAGGTACACAGAGTTCCCATATACACTCTGGCTCCACACATACCCAGCCCCTCCATTATCAATACCCTCACCAGAGTGATACATTTTTTATAATTGATGAACCTGCATTGGCATATCATGATCACCCAAAGTCTGTAGTTTACATTATGTTTCATTCTTGGTGATGTACATTCTTTGGTTTTGGACAAATGTGTAATGACACGTATCCACCATTATAGGATCATACTGAGTAGTATGAGTAGCATCATACGGAGTAGTTTCACTGCCCTAAAAATCCTTTGTGCCCTACTTATTCATCCCTTGCTGTTACACCCAACCCATGGCAATTACTGATCTTTTTACTGTCTCCAAAGTTTTGCCTTTTTCCAGAATGTCATGTAGTTCGAATCACACAGTATGTAATCTTTTCAGATTGTCTTGTTTCATTTGGTAATATGCATTTAAGATTCCTCTGTGTCTTTTCATAGCTTGTTGGCTCATTTCTTATTTGTGTTGAATAATATTCTGTTGTCTGGATGTACCACAGTTTATCCATTTACATACTGGAGGACATCTTGGTTAGTTTCAAGCTTTGGCAGTTATAGATAAAGTTGCTATAAGCATCTGTGTGCACTTAAGTTTTCAACCCTTTAGGGTAAATACCAATGAGCGTGATTGTTGGCTCATATGGTAGGAGTGTTAGTTTTGTAAGAAACTGTCAAACTCTCTTCCAAAGTGGCTGTACTATTTGCAATTCCCCCAGGAATGAATGAGAGGTCCTCTTGCTCTACATCATCATCAGCATGTGGTGTTGTCAGTGTTGAGTTTCACCATTCTAGAAGGTATGTAGTGGTATCTTTTGATGTAATTTGCAATTCCCTAATGACATATGATGCTTAGGATCTTTCCATATGCTCATTTTCCATCTTGAATTGTATTTTAGTGTGTCATGATGTTGTTGTTCAGTTGCTAAGTTGTGTCTGACTCTTTGCAACCCCATGGACTATAGCATGCCAGGTCTCCCTGTCCCTCACCATCTCCCCAGAGCTTGCCCAAGTTCATGTCTGTTGCATCAGTGATGCCATCCAACCATCTCATCCTCTGCCGCCCTCTTCTCCTTTTGCCTTCAGTGTTTCCCAGCATCAGGGTCTTTTCCAGTGAGTCAGTTGTTTGCATCAGGTGGCCAAAGTATTGGAGCTTCAGCATCAGTCCTTTCATTGAGTATTCAGGGTTGATTTGCCTTAGGATTGACTAGTTTGATCTCCTTCCTGTCCAAGGGACTCTCTAGAGTCTTCTCCAGCACCACAGTTTGAAAGCATCAGTTCTCTGGTGTTCAGCCTTCTTTATGGTCCGCCTCTCACATCTGTATATGACTTCTTGAAAAGACCATAGCTTTGACTATATGGACCTCTGTTGGCAAAGTGAAGAACAGAAAAGCTCATTTTCTGTTTTGAATTATATTTTAATGTGTCATAATAGCCCACTTTAAAAGGCCTTTTGGTCTTTTTATAAGAGGTGCTCATTTATTTTAAAACAGGTTTCTAGTATGGGGTAGAAAAATGTTAGAGTAAAATTTTAAATTACAAAAAGTAAATATGAATAAGAAACAGGTAAATAGTTTTACATACTTCAGAACAAAGAATTACAAGTGTTAGAGTGATTGGTTTTTCAGGTTATGACGTATTTAATTTGTATTGAAAGGCCAACATTTTACTAGAATGCATAGACTTGGATTGGATGTGTATTTAAAGTATTTTAGTTTCTTTTGAGCGTCGGGCACTATTCTAGGTGCTGAGGTTTCAGCTGTGAATCAAACACAGCCTGTCCTCATGGAGACAGGCTCATGTGAATCAAACACAGCCTCCCTGTCCTCATGGAGCTTACATTCCAATGCAGATGGTTTATATTATTTATTTTGGCCAAGAGGTTTGTGGGATATTAGATTCCTGACGACCAGGGATCAAACCTGGGCCCTTGGCAGTGAAAGCCTGGAGTCCTAACCACTGGACCATCAGGGAATTCCTGCAGTGCAAATGTTTTTAATTTTCAGAATTTGAGTAAGAAAATATAGCAGCTGGAACATAAGTATCCACCTGAAACTGGCAAGTTTTCTGTTTGATGTAATGAATTAACAAACTGTACACATATATTCTGAGAGCAGAAGGAGAAGAGGGCGTCAGAGGATGAGCTGGCTGGGTGGCATCACTGATTCACTGGACATAAACTTGGGCAAACTTTGGGAGGTGAGGGGCATGGACAGAGAGGCCTGGCGTGCTGCAGTCCACGGGGTCGCAAAGAGTCGGACACAACTGGGCGACTGAACAACATAGACTCCGTTATAATATTTATCCTTTAGGATGATGTCTTAGTCTTTAGGAATGTTGTGCATATTTCAAGTATTCATCATAATGAGTTTTCATTGTTATAATGGTTAACTCCTTGCTTTGAGATAATGTATTTTTTATTGAGATATAATTGAAATATGATATACTAGTTTCAGGTATATAAGATAATGATTCAATATTTGTATGTTTTGTTGAATGATCACTGATATCCATCAGCACACAGTTACAAAAATTTTTTTCTTGTGATGAAAACTTTAGTAATTTATACCCAACAGCTTTCAAATATACAATACATTATCAAATATAGTCACCATGCTGTACCTGATACCCCCAGGACTTAACTTATTATATAACTGGAAGTTTATGCCTTTTGACCACCTTTACCCATTTCACCCACTGCCATCTCTGGCAACCAGCAAACTGTTCTCTTTATGAGTTCCAGTTTTTTGTTTGTTTGTTTTTATATTCCACGTAAAATTGAGATCAGGCATATGGTATTTGTCTTTAATTGACTTGACAGTTAACTCTTAGACTCTAAAGGAAATAGTTGTAAAATACTGTTGATTCTGTATTATCAGGGGAAGTCATTGAATGGGAAAAAAGCTTGTAAGTAATGTCTGATTGTTTGAGTGGCTTTGATTGAAGTAAAGAAGTAAAAGAAAGCTATGAGAAGTAGAGGATATTTAAAAAATTCATGTATATAGACTCACCTTTGGGAAGAAGCCATATTTAAAGGTTTTCTTGAAATTCTTTGAAGCAACTGTTTAATTGTTTAAAAAAACTAGGCAAAAGACAAAATTTCTGTGAACTTTTTCCAGTTTCTAGATTATTAGAGCTATTTTTTAATGCAAATAAAACGATTTTCTATTTTTACATCTTTATATCATATCCCTTTGTTACATCTTTATATCATATCCCTTTGTTACATATGCTTTAGGGAGATAGAGACCAGCAAGCTAAAACAGTAACCTAGACTATGTGCTGTTTCAGATAAAGTGTTCTTTTTTTGTATAAGAATGAATGCCCGCAGGTTAAGGAAGTTCCAGAGCCAAACCGTTGTTTGGTTAAAAGGAGGATATTTGCATAATAGTTAGTTGTTAACTCTTATAAAAAACTTTTCAGATGTGTAAAACTAGAGCATTACCCAACAATAACTGTGTACCCCCTGTTGCTGCTAAGTCACTTCAGTCGTGTCCGACTCTGTGCGACCCCAGAGATGGCAGCCCACCAGGCTCCGCCGCCCCTGTGATTCTCCAGGCAAGAACACTGGAGTGGGGTGCCATTGCCTTCTCCGTGTACCCCCTACTCAGCATAAAATGTTAAACAGCCTAATTAATGTGAAAGTTTCCTGTGACCCCTTCTCTGGTCCCATTCTCCTTCCTCCTCACCCCAGAGGTTACTACTGTCCTGAATTTGGTGTGCATGATTAGAAAAATTTTTGTACTTTTATTACATGTTTATGTGTGTGTGTGTATAGTGTGTACATACATACGTGTGTGTATACACACACATACATATATACACATACGTGTCACTAAAATGATAAATTGTTTTGTATGGCTTTTTAATATAGTACTCTGTGTAACCTTCCAAAACTTGCTTTTCCTCTCATTGTTTTTTCTGAGGTTTGTCCTTGTTGACACATGTAGCTGCAGTTCATTTATGCTTCCTTTTAAAAAATCTTCATTACTTACTCGTACAGTGACTCATTATTTTATGAGGCCTTTATGCCTATGGAAAGTAGGTGGCATTTTTCTTGGTTTATATAGAGTGTCTCATGATTAGGGGACTGTTCTAAACATGTACAAACATTAAAATGCCTTCATAGATATCAAAAAGTACACTTATATTCTTGAGAGTGTTAGAGGACCTTTGAGTTAATGGATTAGACTTTCATAGGCTTGCTTTTCTCTCATTTTTTTAAAAATGGAAACTCTCAGGCAAACAGACTAATACATTAAACTCCTCTGCACTTGCCACCCTCGCTCAACAACCATCAATACATGATCGATTCCATTCCATCTGCATTCCTACTTTTGTTTTTTGCCCCCTCTTTTAACTTGAAGCAAGTCTCAGACATCATATGATTCATAGAATTTATCTTTGAGGACACCTGGGAGTGGTCATAGGATATGGGAACATATATGGGTTTAATACTGATGACTTATGGCAAGAGTGAATGATGGTTTCATATCATCGAGCTAGTCTTTAATGTAAAGTTGAGGAAACCAATAGGGAGATTGAAGAAGTAACAAAGTGAAGACTAGAAATACAAGATGAATTTGAACATTGTCCTGTTGTCATACTCATAACAGCCTTACTTTAAGAATATAGAAAATTGGTTTTGAGGAAGTCTTGAATCTTTTATTTTTTAGGCTGTGCCAACCAGGGATCAAACCTGGGCCCCTGGCAGTGGAAGCTTTGAGTCCTAACCACTGGACAACCAGGGAATTCCCTATAGTTGTTTTGGCAATTATTGTTAACTTTTAAAAGAGGGTTTGGTTCCTTAGCAGGTGTTTTTAAACTTCCTGTTTCCTGAAGGCAAAGTGTCTAGTATTTTGTATTTATATCATTCTTTGCTTTGGTACATGTCTGGGGCCTTTGAAAAGTGCTTAGGCCATCAAGGTGGAGCCCTCATGAATGGGATTAGGGCTGTATAAAAAAGGCTCCAGAGAGATCCCTAGCCTTTCCCACCGTGTAAGGAGCGAGAAGTCACAAGGGGACCCTAACCATAAGGTAGTCATGCTGGGTTGCTCAGAACTGAGCTGTTTCCTAGGATGTGGGACTTCCCTCTTAGAACTGCTTTTGCTGTGTCCCATAAGTTTTGGACTGTTGTGCTTTCTTTTTCATTTGTCTCTAGGAATTTTTTGAATTGTCTTTTTGATAGAAATAGAATTTTTAAAATCATATTACAATTGTTTCAGGTATTTCAGTGATGATAAACAATCAGGTGGCTGATCTTATCATTGTGTTAAAAAATATATGTACTTCCACTACAAACTTGTTTTTCAATATTTTGGTAGCTGTAGTTTGGTATATTTTGCCTATAATCCTGTGTATTTTATTTTATTTTGGCCACGCCCCTCAGCTTGTGGGGTCTTAATTCCTCAACCAAAGATCAAATCCAGGCCCTGTCAATGAGAGTGCCAAGTCCTAATCACTGAACCATCAGGGGTTTCCCAATAATCATGTGTATTTTAAGTGTTTACTTTTATGCATTTAAGTTTATTCTGAGAAGAGGTCTGTGAGGCTGCCCACAGGGGTCGAAGCACAAAAACTGTTAAGAAGCCCTGTGCAAAAGAATTAGGAGGTGTCTAGAAATTCCAGTTCTTCGTTGCTCATTGTTTCCAAAGTCAGAATGGTAGCAACACTGCTGCCAATTCTAGGTCAGGAATGAGATTCCATCAGGCCCTTGTGGTCCACCCCCACCTCTAGTGCCCCAACTGTCCTGTAAGGGGGAGGGAAGCCCAGAGTGAATGGATGCTCAGCTGCTTCCTCTAGGACCTCGCTCTCAAGTCACTGCTGCAGTCCCAGCTTTGAACCTTCTCTGCTCTTGACCTGTCTATCTGGTCCTCTCAGTCTTGCTTCACTCCAGAGAACCCCTCTGGAGCATGGCTGTTTGGCCTGTTTTATTTACCTCTTATTATGTCTAATTCAGAGGCTGGCTGGAACATGGACTTGTAGGAAAAAGTGATTTTTGCAGATTGGAGAAACTCAACTATCCTAATAATCTAATTCAGGACCAAGAGAGGCCATTAATATTAGGCTAGTAGTAAATGTTTGCTTTGACTTAATTCACTTGTAACACTTTGCCCTTGGTTTACAGAAAAATATCTTTGTTCAGCCTCTTGGGGATAATTAAGTGTTTTACCTGTGTTAATTTCCTGACTAATTGAAGTAAATCCCATAAATGCCAGCAATTAAGAATTGTTTTTGTTTTTTTTTAAAGCAGGTTTTCTTAAATGTGTAATGTTTGCCCCTGATGCCTTCAAAAGAACATATTTAATAGAATGATCTCTTTGTTGCTTAGTTCAGGATCAGCCTTGTGAAAAACAGATGATTATACATGAACAGCTTTCTGCCCCTGAAGATGTTTGGTGTACTAGCCTTTTGAGTTTGTTTTTTCTTTAGGATCTCTTTAAAATTATTTTAAAATGTTTGGACTCCTATCCTTTGCATACACTCTGCAGCCTGGTAATTTTATTATCCTGTTACTGAGAGATGGCAATGGAAGTGAAGTGCATGAAATTTAGCACATGGATGTTTTAGCTTCTTTTAATTTATTGTTTGTTCTAGATCAGAGTTTCTCATCTCAGCACCACTGATGGGGCCAGGTCATCCTTTGCAGTGACACTGTCCTATGTATTGTAGGATGTCTAGCAGCATTCCTGGGCTCTGCTTACTGGATGCTAGCATCTATCCCTTTCCCAGTTGTTACAACCAAACATGTTTGCAGATATTGCCAGGGGGCGGAATCTATTCTGGTTGTAGATACATGGTGTCTGCATATATACAATCATGGTAGCAGCTTCCATGTATTAACTGATCACCATGTATTTTACCGTGTCCTATAACTTGTAGAGGACATCCCAGGTGACACAGTAGTAAAGAATCCTCCTGCCAATCCAGGAGACGTGGGTTCTATCCTTGGGTCAGGAAGATCTCCTGGGGAAGGAAATGGCAACCCGCTCTAGTATTCTTGCCTCGGAAGTCCTATGGACAGAGAAGCCTGGTGGGTTACAGTCCATGGGGTCACAAAGAGTTGGGCATGACTGAGCACACACACACATAACTTGTAGAGGCTCATGCCATTTAACTCCAAACCACAAGATTGATATTATCATCCCCAGTTTGAAGAAAACAAAACAGAGGTGCAGAGGTTTAGTAACTTGCCCAAGGTCATGCAAATAAGTGAGTTATTAATTTATTTGAGTTGGAATTCAGTCTTTGTTTTTATTTATTTATTTATTTGCCATGCTGTGCATCTTGCGGGATCTTAGTTCCTTGACTAGGGATTGAACCCAGGCCTTTGGCAGTGAGGTCATGGAGTCCTAACCACTGGACCACCAGAGAATTATCAGTCTTTGTTTTTACTTTTAAATCATTAAAACATTTTATTTTATTGAAATATGGTCGATTTACAGTGTCATGTTATGGAATTGTTTTTGTTAGAGACAAACTAAAAAGGAAAGGGTGTTTCCTGATGACCTCTCAGTGGCTATTGTTTCCATGACAGTTCTGTGTAAGTGTGGGAGTTATTGCTTGAAGGGGTGATTCTCTGGGTGCGAGTCTGAGGATGGTTTGGACCATTTCTGAGGTGTTTCTGTGGTAGGATGAAGCAGAACATGGGACTGTCTAAGGGCCAAGCCAGTTCAACTTTGAGGCCAAGGAAGCCACCAGAAATTGGGGTCATCAGCAGCCTTCAGGCACGGCATGCCCAGGGGGTTTACTGAGAGCAGGAATGCTGAGGCGTGGAGCAGCCACCGTGGCAGTTGGCCTCTGTTGCTGCTGGAGCTGTGAAGGGTGCTTTGCCTACATGAACAGTAGTCTGGAAGGCTGTGAATGTCCTTGGCAGTGAGGGGGTAGGGGCTGAGGGATAAATGTGGCCGGCTCCGTCCACTGCTGGCTGCCATTCTGGAGGCTGGAAGCATGGGAGCCTGCATGTAGAAGCTCACAGAGGCCCGCCTCTTGGATAGAGTGTGGGCCAACGGGCTGGGGGTGACTCTGGATGACAGATGGAGGGCCAGCTCAGGGGGCAATCTGGGCTGAAACCCACACTCTGGATCCTTAGAAGAAAGGGACATGGCTGGTTTGATGTGAGAGAGATCACCTGTGTTCGGTGGTCCTGTGGTCCTGCAGCCCTGCCCTCTAGGAGGGCTGAGAGGGCTTTTTCCCACTTGGCGCAGGAGGCCTTGAGGCTATGGGGGTGTACATATGGGAGCTTTTTGATCACAGTGGGGCAGTCATTTCCAAGGATTGCAGTGTTTTTCTTGTTCAGGGCACTGGGAAACATATAGCCATGGAGCGACCTTCTGGAGTTTCTGTGAGCACTGGCTGTACATGGGGGGAAAGGGCACCCTGGGACTGGAGTTGAGGTAATTCAGGGGAGTAGAAAGTGTATTATAACGTTTAGGCATATGACCTATGTTACATTAGCTTTTTTCTTTTTTCTGAAGGATAGGATTCCTGTAGGGATTCTTCTTCATCCCCAAATAGCTGTGTGTGTGTGTGTGTGCACGCGCGTGTGCGTGTGTGTGCACACGCGTGTGCCTGTGTGTACGTGTGCGTGTGTGTGCGCGCGTGCGCACGTGTGTGTGTGTACATTGCTCAAACTTAACAAGGCCCTGTTGAGCAAACCAGGGCTCATAAAAACCTAGAATCCTCCTCATATACTGCATAATAAACTCAAATGCAAAGAAATAGCTTCGTTCTCATTTGCATTCTTTATGGGCTAGCATATCTTCTGGAAAACTTGTTGCCATGGCAATGGGATATTATCTATCTCAGTAGTGTACTACATAAAAATAGCCCTTTGTGTTCAAGGGTGATGTTGGTGACAGGTGGTTTGGTGAATGTTTAGCAGGGTGCTTTGTCAGCATTCCATTGTTTACGATTGTGAAATAGAAATGAGCATTGATTTGTTTTACTGTCTCAAAATGTGATTTTATCTGTAAAGGGCAGGTGGTGGTGCTCTGTTTAATTCTGAGTTATAAGTCTTCCTTTGCAGGTCAGGTAAATATGATGATTGAAGCCATCTCTCATGGTGAAAAGGAAATGGCTTCTCTTTCTGTTGGTGCTAGAGGGTGTGCAACACAGGAATGAGTCCGGAGCGAGTAGTATAATTCTCTCATTCTTCAACAAATGGTTCTTCCTAAGTGCCATGTTCTTATAAACCCAAAAGTAGCAAGTGATCAGGTGAACTAGATGAGCTCTGAGCTGTTGATCAAAAACTCATTTCTTGCAGGTTCTTAAATGGAACAGATTTTTGATGAACATGAGTTTCCCCTGCTCATTTTAGCATTGATCTCATGTGTAGCCAAGGAAGAATTCTTGACCCTACATTTGATCTTTATTTTAAAAAATCCTTTGGGCAATTTAGTAGAGTGGTAACTCTCAAAGAGGATTTGTCATCCTCTTACCTTATTTCTAGAAATTTGTCTTGCATGTAAATAGCAGGTTTCTAGTGCTGAAATAAACTTTACTCTAGTTTTGAGAATTTTAGACTCTCTTAAGAAATACTGTGGCTTGGAGCTTTAGACTTGAAAGTTAATGCTGAAATTCTGATATACATTGTACTACTGCAGAAATGGAATCATTATCCCCTTGTGTTGAATATTTTCTCTTGGAGTCAGTATGAATATCTTTTTGCTGATAATATCAGAAATAGTTGTTAAGTGGCTTGCTGGGTACCCAGTACTACTCGTAGAACTTTTTTGTGTGTGTGTTAACTCACACTCCCATAAACATTCTGAAAGTTTTTTGTCACTGTTTTCCAGATACAGCATACTTATTAGTATGCTTTTTGGTTTCTGGTGAGTAAGTACTGTGCCATGTAAGACCTGATTGCTCCTTCTTGCTTACCAGTGTGTGTTGATGTGTTTCTGATAACTGAAAGCATTTTTCTGCCAGGGGATGGCCAAACACAGCCTGTGGGCCAAGTCTGTCCTGTCACCTATATTTTTTAGTATGACTTATGAGCTAAGAATGGTTTGTAACTTTTTAAAGGGTTGGGAAGAAGTAAAAAGAATATTTCATGACACTTGCAAATTATATGAAACTCAAATTTCAGTTTCTGTACACAGTTTCCTTAGCACACAGCCACACTTCAATGTGTACGTATCGTCCATGGCTTATCTACCCTAGACTGGAGGGCTGAGTAGTTGTAACAGAGACTGTATAGCCCATAGGACCTAGAGTATTTACTGAAGTTTGCAACACTTATTGTATATTCTCCTACATCTAGAATGGGAGATTGTACTGAATACTAAAAGCAGATTGGGTTTATGTATAGTTTCTCTTTTGGTATGTATTATACGTTCCTCTCTTCCACTTTTTACTGCTTTTACAAGCTGAGTTTCATGTGCTATGGCATATCTCAAATATATTCAGTTTCAACTCTCTTTCTATACCCATATTGGTTTTTTATCATAACAGATATTCATAACCCTTCCCAAATCTGGGAGCCTAATGAATTTTATCATTTTATTAGTTAATATGTTTTCCTCACTAGGTCAGTAATTGTAACTCCCCCTGCTCTATTTACTTCCAACTATATTGCTTTCTACTTTTGGGCTTTCAGCCAGCATAGAAACATTTGATACTTTAATAATCCTAAGTAAATCACCTGTGCTAATTGTGCTGTTTTAGTTTAGTAAATCCTCTATATGATCAAGATTACATCTTCTACATTCATCCTGTTGAATTTAATATACTCAACATATTTTCTGGAAGAGTTTGAGGAGGATAGGTGTTAGCTCCTCTTGAAATTTTTGGTAGAATTCAGCTGTGAAGCCGTCTGGACCTGGGCTTTTGTTTGCTGGAAGATTTCTGATTACAGTTTCAATTTCCGTGCTTGTGATGGGTCTGTTAAGATTTTCTATTTCTTCCTGGTTCAGTTTTGGAAAATTGTACTTTTCTAAGAATTTGTCCATTTCTTCCACGTTGTCCATTTTATTGGCATACAATTGCTGATAGTAGTCTCTTATGATCCTTTGTATTTCTGTGTTGTCTGTTGTGATCTCTCCATTTACATTTCTAATTTTATTGATTTGATTTTTCTCTCTTTGTTTCTTGATGAGTCTGGCTAATGGTTTGTCAATTTTATTTATCCTTTCAAAGAACCAGCTTTTGGCTTTGTTGATTTTTGCTATGGTCTCTTTTGTTTCTTTTGCATTTATTTCTGCCCTAATTTTTAAGATTTCTTTCCTTCTACTAACTCTGGGGTTCTCCAACTCTTCCTTTTCTAGTTGCTTTAGTTGTAGAGTTAGGTTATTTATTTGACTTTTTTCTTGTTTCTTGAGGTATGCCTGTATTGCTATGAACTTTCCTCTTAGCACTGCTTTTATAGTCCTCAAACTCTTCCAGAAAATTGCAGAGGAAGGTAAACTTCCAAACTCATTCTATGAGACCACCATCACCCTAATACCAAAACCTGACAAAGATGTCGCAAAAAAAGAAAACTACAGGCCAATATCACTGATGAACATAGATGCAAAAATCCTCAACAAAATTCTAGCAATCAGAATCCAACAACACATTAAAAAGATCATACACCATGACCAAGTGGGCTTTATCCCAGGGATGCAAGGATTCTTCAATATCCGCAAATCAATCAATGTAATTCACCACATTAACAAATTGAAAAATAAAAACCATATGATTATCTCAATAGATGCAGAGAAGGCCTTTGACAAAATTCAACATCCATTTATGATAAAAACTCTCCAGAAAGCAGGAATAGAAGGAACATACCTCAACATAATAAAAGCTATCTATGACAAACCCACAGCAAACATTATCCTCAATGGTGAAAAATTGAAAGCATTTCCCCTAAAGTCAGGAACAAGACAAGGGTGTCCACTTTCACCGCTACTATTCAACATAGTTCTGGAAGTTTTGGCCACAGCAATTAGAGCAGAAAAAGAAATAAAAGGAATCCAAATTGGAAAAGAAGAAGTAAAACTCTCACTGTTTGCAGATGACATGATCCTCTACATGGAAAACCCTAAAGACTCCACCAGAAAATTACTAGAGCTCATCAATGAATATAGTAAAGTTGCAGGATATAAAATCAACACACAGAAATCCCTTGCATTCCTATACACGAATAATGAGAAAGTAGAAAAAGAAATTAAGGAAACAATTCCATTCACCATTGCAACGAAAAGAATAAAATACTTAGGAATATATCTACCTAAAGAAACTAAAGACCTATATATAGAAAACTATAAAACACTGATGAAAGAAATCAAAGAGGACACTAATAGATGGAGAAATATACCATGTTCATGGATCGGAAGAATCAATATAGTGAAAATGAGTATACTACCCAAAGCAATATACAAATTCAACGCAATCCCTATCAAGCGACCAGCCACATTTTTCACAGAACTAGAACAAATAATTTCAAGATTTGTATGGAAATACAAAAAACCTCGAATAGCCAAAGCAATCTTGAGAAAGAAGAATGGAACTGGAGGAATCAACTTGCCTGACTTCAGGCTCTACTATAAAGCCACAGTCATCAAGACAGTATGGTACTGGCACAAAGACAGACATATAGATCAATGGAACAAAATAGAAAGCCCAGAGATAAATCCACACACATATGGACACCTTATCTTTGACAAAGGAGGCAAGAATATACAATGGAGTAAAGACAATCTCTTTAACAAGTGGTGCTGGGAAAACTGGTCAACCACTTGTAAAAGAATGAAACTAGATCACTTTCTAACACCCTACACAAAAATAAACTCAAAATGGATTAAAGATCTAAATGTAAGACCAGAAACTATAAAACTCCTAGAGGAGAACATAGGCAAAACACTCTCCGACATAAATCACAGCAGGATCCTCTATGATCCACCTCCCAGAATTCTGGAAATAAAAGCAAAAATAAACAAATGGGATCTAATTAAAATTAAAAGCTTCTGCACAACAAAGGAAAATATAAGCAAGGTGAAAAGACAGCCTTCTGAATGGGAGAAAATGATAGCAAATGAAACAACTGAAAAACAACTAATCTCAAAAATATACAAACAATTTCTGCAGCTTAATTCCAGAAAAATAAACGACCCAATCAAAAAATGGGCCAAAGAACTAAATAGACATTTCTCCAAAGAAGACATACGGATGGCTAACAAACACATGAAAAGATGCTCAACATCACTCATTATTAGAGAAATGCAAATCAAAACCACAATGAGGTACCACTTCACACCAGTCAGAATGTCTGCGATCCAAAAATCTGCAAGCAATAAATGCTGGAGAGGGTGTGGAGAAAAGGGAACCCTCCTACACTGTTGGTGGGAATGCAAACTAGTACAGCCACTATGGAGAACAGTGTGGAGATTCCTTAAAAAATTGCAAATAGAACTACCTTATGACCCAGCAATCCCACTTCTGGGCATACACACCAAGGAAACCAGAATTGAAAGAGACACATGTACCCCAATGTTCATCGCAGCACTGTTTATAATAGCTAGGACATGGAAACAACCTAGATGTCCATCAGCAGATGAATGGATAAGAAAGCTGTGGTACATATACACAATGGAGTATTACTCAGCCGTAAAAAAGAATTCATTTGAATCAGTTCTGATGAGATGGATGAAACTGGAGCCTATTATACAGAGTGAAGTAAGCCAGAAAGAAAAACACCAATACAGTATACTAACAGATATATATGGAATTTAGGAAGATGACAATGACGACCCTGTATGCAAGACAGGGAAAGAGACACAGATGTGTATAATGGACTTTTGGACTCAGAGGGAGAGGGAGAGGGTGGGATGATTTGGGAGAATGGCATTCTAACATGTATACTATCATGTAAGAATTGAATCGCCAGTCTATGTCTGATGCAGGATACAGCATGCTTGGGGCTGGTGCATGGGGATGACCCAGAGAGATGTTATGGGGAGGGAGGTGGGAGGGGGGTTCATGTTTGGGAACGCATGTAAGAATTAAAGATTTTAAAATAAAAAAAAAATATACTCAACATAATCAACTTTGGGACATTTGTGCAATTATTTAAAAACTATGTTTTCTCCTTTTTCTCTTGTTTCCCCACTTTTTAAATAACAGCTTTATTGAGATATAATTCGCATCCCATACAACTTACCCATTTAAAGTATAAAATTTAGTTTTTAGTATATGCAGTGTCTAGTTTGAGAATTTTTTCTTTGTTTTTGAAGAATAGTTGATTTGCAATATTGTGTTTCAGGTATATAGCAAAGTAATTCAGTTGTTTTATATATATATATGTGTGTGTGTACCTGTATGTATATATGTGTACTTTTTCACATTTTTTTCCATTATAGGTTATTACATGTTACTGAATATAGTTTCCTGTGCTATACAGTAAATACTTATTATTCATCTATATATTTTATTTTATTTTTTGTCTCACTGCACAGCTTATGGGATCTTAGTTCCTCAACCAGAGATTAAACCCATGCCCTCAACAGTGAAGCATGAAGTCCTAACCACTGGACTGCCAAGGAACTCCCTATCTATTTTATACATAGTAGTGTATATCTGTTAACTCCAAAGTCCTCATTTATCTTGCCCTATCCCCTTTCCCCTTTGGTAGCCATAAGTTTGTTTTCTATGTCTTTGAGCCTGCTCCTATTTTGTAAATAAGTTCATATGTATAATTTTTTTAGATTCCACGTATAAGTGATGTCATGTGGTATTTGTCTGACTTCATTTAGTATGACAGTCTCTAGGTCCATCCATGTTGCTGCAAATGCCATTATTTCATTCTTTTTATGACTAATAGTCCATTGTATATATGTACCACATCTTCTTTATTCATTCATCTTTTGATAGACATTTAGCTTGCTGTCTTGTGTTGGCTATTGTAAATAGTGCTGCAGTGAGCATTGGGGTGCATGTATCTTTTCAAATAGAGTTTTCACCTTTTCTGGATATATGCATAGGAGTAGGATTGTTGGATCATATGGTAACTCTGTTTTTAGTTTTTCAAGGAAACCACCATACTGTTCTCCATAGTGGCTACACCAATTTACATTCCCACCAACAGTTTAGGAGGGTTCCCTTTTCTTCACACCATTTCTAAAATATTTGTACCACCAGCAAAAGAAACCCTGTAACCACTAGCAGTCACCCCCAGTCCCAGTATACCGAGGCCACTGTTTTCAGTGTTCATGTTGTAGTATGTACCAGTACTTTTTATGGCCCAGTAATATTCTTTTTTATGGACATGCCACATTTTATTTATCCATTCATCAATTGATGGACATTTAGGTTATTTCTACTGTTTGACTATTATGAATAATACTGTTATGAGCATTTTGGTACATGTTTTTGTGTAGATACATGTTTTCATTTCTCTTGGTTAATTACCTAGGAGTGGAATTGCTAGGTCACACAGTAACTCTATGTTCAATCTTTTGAGAAACTGCTAAACTCTTTCCCAAAGTGCTATGCCATTTTATATTCCCACCAGCAATATATGAGGATTTCAATTTCTCTACATCCTTGCTAACCTTTGTTACTGTCTGCCTTTTTGATTATAACCATCCTAGTAGATGAGAAATGGGATTTTGTTGTAGTTTTAACTTGTATTCTGCTAATGACTGATGATGTTGATGATATCATGAGCTTATTGGCCATATATATATCTTCTTTAGAGAAATGTCTATTTAAGTCCTTTGCCCATTTTTAAATTGCATCATTTGTTTTTATAAGATACTGAGTTCTTTATATATTCTAGATACAAGTCTCCTCTCAGGTAAGTGACTTCCTAAACATTTCTGTTTTTTTTCATTTGGGTGTTTAACCGGGAAACTTATTTTATTATTATTATTATTTTATTTTACTTTACAATACTGTATTGGTTTTGCCATACATTGACATGAATCCTCCATGAGTGTACATGAGTTCCCATTCCTGAACCCCCCTCCCACCTCCAACTGCATATCATCTCTCTGGATCATCCCCGTGCACCAGCCCCAAGCATCTCAAATTCTGTGGGTTGTCTTTTTATTTTCTTGATGTTATTCTTTGAAGCATACAATTTAAAGTTTTTGATTAGTTTACTTTTTGCTTTTGTTACTTCTGTTTTTGGTATTTTAGTTAAGAAACCATTGCCCAAACCAAAGTCATAGATATTTTTTTTAATTTAAATTTATTTATTTTAATTGGAGGCTAATTACTTTACAATATTGTATTGGTTTTGCCATACACATTTATCTCTATGTTTTCTTCTAAAAATTTTGCAGTTTTAACTCTTTTATTTAGATATGTATATCCATGGAATTTTCCAGGCATGAGTACTGGAGTGGGTTGCCATTTCCTTCTCCTATATATATATATAGTGAGGTAGAGGTTCAATGCCACTGTTTTGTATATGGCTCTCCAGTTGTCCTAGTATCATTTGTTGTAAAGTTGTCCTTGGATCATTCTTTTCCATGGAATGGTTTTGGAATCCTTGTCCAAAATTGATTGACCATAAAGATAAGTGCTTTTGTTTGGATTGTCCATTCTATTCCATTGATCTGAATTTCTATCATTATACCAGTACCACACTTCATTGATTTGTTTTATTTATTTTTGAGGCACATGTTCCCCTTTCCCTCATCAGTTAAACTTAGGACATTTCACAGTTGGTGGCATCTTAACTTGCATCAAAGCTTGCAGACTGGGCATTGGCTTGGGAAAGGATACTGGAGTCTGGAGTGGAGCACTGTTAACTCTTAGGAACTGAATGTGTAGGAGATAGTGATGAGGACAGTGAGAAAGGTGGTAAGTTGGCTGCTTCCTTAGTGTTTAGCAGCAAACTTGAAGCAGGAGTAAAAAATAGTCTCACTTTACATAATTTCAGAGCTGAGTACTAATGGTTCCAGTTTCTTTTTCTGGATTCTTTTAAGAAATACTGCATCACTGAATGTTACTGATGGCACAGAGGAAAAGTAGGGACATTGACCATTCTTAGTCAAAAAGATTGACAGAAGTCTTATTCTGAATGCGAGGAAGTTTTAGGGAAACCTTGAACAATTAATTTTGCTTATTTTCCTTTTTATGAATATGTGAGTGATAAATGAAAAATCTAAATTAAAAGAGCTCCTTTAATAAGTCTAAGATAAATGCTAAGTGGTAAAGTTTTGTATCTTATTTGGCTGCGTTTTATTAGTGCTACCTGAAGTATTGGTGTCTTAGGTTGGAAATAGTGTTATATTCTGCTTTGAGCTCTACCACCTCAGAGGGAGTTGGGTCCTTTCCCAGAGTTTGTTCTATGAATTGACCTTTTTGGTTTCCACTTCCTGCAGTCACCGTATGTCCATCTGTTTTCTAGACATTATGATTTTATTCTTCTTTCCCTTTCTCTTGGGCTTGTAAGTTTAATTCTTTTTTCTTTTTTAAAAAGCCTTTTATTATTATTGTAGTGGCATTTTGAGTGAGAGTAGAGGTTAACATGTATGTTCAATCCAGTAGGAATATTCAGTCACCCAAGAGATGTGTTTACAGAAAATGACTTTTAGAAAAGTTGCAAAAAATAGTACAGAGTTCTGTTCATCTCCCTGCTTGCTTAATGTTAACATTTTATGTAACCATAGTACAATTATGAAGAGAAGGAAATTAACATTGCTACAATATTATTAATCAAACTACAGACCTCAAATTTCATCGGTTTTTCCACTGGTGGTCTGTTTCTATTCCAGGATACTTACTATCCAGGATCCCATGTTGAATTGACTTGTTATTTCTCCTTAGTCTCATCTAGTCTGTAACAGTTTCTTAATCTTAACTTTCATGACACTTTTGAAGAGTACTGATCAGTTATTTTGCAGAATGTCCTTTAATCTTTTTGAATAAGATCATACATTTCTGGCAGGGTTACTAAAAAAATGATGATGCATTCTTTCTATCCTTTCGATGATGATGCATTGTATCATGAGTTTCCTAATATTAATATGTCTTATTACATGTGGCTCAGATCATGAACTCCTTATTGCAAAATTGAGACTTAAATTGAAGAAAGTTGGGAAAACCACTAGGGCATTCAGGTATGACCTAAGTCAAATCCCTTATGTTTATACAGTGGAGGTGATGAAAAGATTCAAAGGATTAGATCTGCTAGACAGAATGCCTAAAGAACTATGGATGGAGGTTCACAACATTTTGTAGTAGGCGGTGACCAAAACCATCCCCAAGAAAAAGAAATGCAATAAGGCAAGATGGTTATCTGAGGAGGCATTACAAATAGCTGAGAAAAGAAGAGATGCGAAAGGCAAAGGAAAAAGGGAAAGATAAATGCAATTGAATGCAGAGATCCAGAGAATAGCAAGGAGAGATAAGTTAATCATATTTAGGAAATTTAATTCTGATACAGTACTTTGTCTCAAGCCTATATTCCAGTTTCATCACTTGTCCCCAAATGTTATTTGTAGGAATCTTTTTGTTCTTTCCTGATACAGAATCCAACCCGGGATCACAAGTTGAATTTATCATGGCTCCTTAGTCTCCTTTGATCTGAAATAGTCCTGTAAGCTTTGTCTTGTGACATTGACATTCTGAGCAATGATATTTCATGACTCTGTCTTGTAGAATGTACCACATTTGGGTTTGGTTGGTGGCTTCTCTCATTTAGATGAAAATCATGCATTTTTGTCTAGTTACTGCGTCAGTGACGTGCTCTTCTCAGGTAATGCATGGGGGCATAAGATGTCTCGTTGCCCTTCATTGGTGATTTAAATTTTAATCATTTAAGTATCATCTTAAGTCTGAAGTGTTTTTAGGTATAAAGTATTAGAGTGATCAATACAATCAAGCCTCTTACACTGGCTAAATCCAGTGTTTAGATTGAAAAATTATGATAGAAAAGGCTTTCAAAATCATTCAGATTGATGTGTGCACGCGTGCATGCTCAATTGCTTCAGTCACGTCTGACTCTTTGTGACACTATGGACTGTAGCCCACCAGGCTCATCTGTCCTCCAAACTGTTTTAACTTTTTTGCTTGAGTCATTTTCTACCTTTGAAATGTTAATATATGATTTAACCATTCTCTACTGTTGAAGTTCCTCATACAAGCATTTTTTCCCTTAAAATTTTTGTATCGTAGTAAAATATACACAAAATATATTGTTTCAACCATTTTAAGCTTACATTTTAGTACATGAAGTACATTTTCAAAGTTGTGTAACTGTCACCTCTGTCCATTTCTAGAACTTTTTCTTCATCCCAAACAGAAACTGAGTACTCAGTTATTGCTGAGTACATTAAGCAATAGCTCTTCATTGCCCCTCTACCCTCAGCTCCTGGTAACATCATTTTATATGCCATAATAATGGTGTTTTAGAATAAACACCAACTTCCTATGTTATCTGGGAGAAGATCACTCGACCTTTTGCTCCTGTGTCAGAACTATGATAAAAATTTACTTGCCATATAATGTAGGGCAATTTCTGAATTTTGCCCTGAGTTACTATATAGTAGCTCTAAAACCTGGTAAGGGAAGCAGTTCTGTTGTGAAAGTTAACAGAAATAGTCATTAGTTTGATAATCTGTACCTCTGGGGTTGGGTGTTTTAGATGGGGTAAAGGCACAATGAGGTGAAATTACTCCTCTAAGGTGGCAGACCAGAGTTTATATTTTCTCCTTTGTTTTCCATCTTGGCTGTTTACCAGTTGGATGTAGTCATTCTCATCATCTGTGCTTTTGTACATGCCTTGATATATATTTCAATTTAAATATAAATTCTAACAGTGTTAGAGACCCAGGGTTCATAAAAACTTTTTACCACTGTGCTCTTTGTGTGTCCCTATGCCCTTGTCTGTAAAGTGAACATAACAAAATTAACTTCTCTCCAAAGGGTCTTTGGAGACAAAACTGTGAAACACTTTGCAGAGTAGAAAGGACTCCTCATTTTTAGTAAGGAGTCATTAGTGTTCTTTGAGGGCTCACCTACCCCCAATCATTCTTCTAACCTTATTAGGAATATTTATAGAACTACTTTTAATAGCAGCATAGGATATAGGTAGAACAGCCAAATGGCCTGGCTTGCTGAAGCTGACAAAAGTATAGATTTGAAAATATTCAAACAATAAAATTGCCCAGGTGAGCCACCTAGTCCTTTCCTGTATGGTGTTGGGTGTCTGTTTCATTTCTTTGGCAAATTTGACAAGAACTTGAGACTTAGCAGATTCCTTACTTCAGCTGGGCTTTAGATGGACAAGAGACTCCAGGGCTAGCCTATGAGTGTCCTGCTCTTGAGAGATTAGCAACTTGATAGGCTGCATAACCCATAATTAGTTAGGTGCCTGCCAAACCATGGATAGGATTTCTCTGGAGGTTCACACACAGAAGATTCCTAGAGGTGAGAGGTCATTCATCAGAAGAGGCAGCAGTTACTCTAGGGTGCTACTCCAGGTTTCCTGCTCCTGGGAGACCTTCACTTAAATGGGCTAGTTCCTCACTGTTGAGGTGAATTGGCCAGAAGTCAGGTGACCCGTTTCCTGCTGAAATGAACTTTTGCCTGAGGATTGAAGGTAAGTGACTCTGGGCTCCTGAGCCAGCTACAAGGAGTCTTGTTCACTTTCTACTAATCTGGATGAATGGTCAGGTGACATCACTGTTACTTCTCTGATGGTACCAGAACTCATGCAAGAAACGAAGAGTGTCTGTTTTGGTTCTGTATTGCCACCTAAAAACCCACCCCAGAACTTCATGGTTTATAGTGATAACCATTCTCACAGTTTGGTTGGTGGTTGGGGATTTTGGAAGGTGTCAGCTGGCCAGATCATTTTTGATCTTAAATTGTATTGTTTGGGCACTTGGAACTGGAGAGTCTGCTCTCAAGATGGCCTCTTTACTCTTCAGTTCAGTTCAGTCGCTCAGTCGTGTCTGACTCTTTAGGACCCCATGAACTGCAGCACGCCAGGCTTCTCTGTCCATCACCAACTCCCGGAGTTTACCCAACCTCATGTGCATTGAGTCAGTGATGCCCTCCAACCATCTCATCCTCTGTTGTCCCTGTCTCCTCCTGCCTTCAATCTTTCCCAACATCAGAGTCTTTTCAAATGAGGCAGTTCTTCACATCAGGTGGCCAAAATATTGGAGTTTCAGCTTCAGCATCAGTCCTTCCAATGAACACCAGGACTGATCTCCTTTAGGATGGACTGGTTGGATCTCCTTGCAGTCCAAGAGACTCTCAAGCATCTTCTCCAACACCACAGTTCAAAAACATCAATTTTTTGGTGTTCAGCTTTCTTTAGAGTCCAACTGTCACATCTGTACATGACCACATAGCCTTGACTAGACGGACCTTTGTTGACAAAGTAATGTCTCTGCTTTTTAATATGCTGTCTAGGTTGGTCATAACTTTCCTTCCAAGGAGTAAGCGTCTTTTAATTTCATGGCTGCAGTCACCGTCTGCAGTGATTTTCGAGCCCCCCAAAATAAAGTCAGCCACTGTTTCCCCATCTATTTGCCATGAAGTGATGGGACCAGATGCCATGATCTTCGTTTTCTGAATGTTGAGCTTTAAGCCAATTTTTTCACTCTCCTCTTTCACTCTCATCAAGAGGCTTTTTAGTTCTTCACTTTCTGCCATAAGGGTGGTGTTATTTGCATATCTGAGTTTATTGATATTTCTCCCGGCAATCTTGATTCCAGCTTGTGCTTCTTCCAGTCCAGCGTTTCTCATGATGTACTCTGCATAGAAGTTAAATAAGCAGGGTGACAATATACAGCCTTGATGCACTCCTTTTCCTATTTGGAACCAGTCTGTTGTTCCATGTCCAGTTCTAACTGTTGCTTCCTGACCTGCATACAGGTTTCTCAAGAGGCAGGTCAGGTGGTCTAGTATTCCCATCTCTTTCAGAATTTTCCACAGTTTATTGTGATCCACACAGTCAAATGCTTTGGCATAGTCAATAAAGCAGAAACATGTTTTTCTGGAACTCTCTTGCTTTTTCGATGATCCAGCAGATGTTGTCAATTTGATCTCTGGTTCCTCTGCCTTTTCTAAAACCAGCTTGAACATCTGGAAGTTCACAGTTCACGTATTGCTGAAGCCTGGCTTGGAGAATGTTGAGCATTACTTTACTAATGTGTGAGATGAGTGCAATTGTGCGGTAGTTTGAGCATTCTTTGGCATTGCCTTTCTTTGGGATTGGAATGAAAACTGACCTTGTCCAGTCCTGTGGCCACTGCTGAGTTTTCCAAATTTGCTGGCATATTGAGTGCAGCACTTTCACAGCATCATTTTTCAGGATTTGAACTAGCTCCACTGGAATTCCATCACCTCCATGAGCTTTGTTCGTAGTGATATTTCCTAAGGCCCACTTGACATCACATTCCAGGATGTCTGGCTCTAGGTGATCACACCATTGTGATTATCTGGGTCATGAAGATCGTTTTTGTACAGTTCTTCTGTGTAGTCTTGCCACCTCTTTTTAATCTCTTCTGCTCTTTACTCTTAGGAATGTCCTATTGATGTCCGTGCCCTATCTCTTTTGCTGCGGTATTTCATTGTCTGAGGATGAAATACAATGTGACTTAGGCTTTTCACATCATAGTGGGCCCTGGATGCTTGTGTTTTTTTCTTTGAGGATTTATGCATGCATTTATTTATTTATGTATGGCTGCACTGGATCTTTGTTGCTGCGTGTGGGCTTTCTCTGTTTGCAGTGCACAGGATTCTCATTGTCGTGGCTTCTTTGTGGAGCACGAGCTCTAGGGTGCATAGTCTTAGTAGTTGTGGCACATGGGTTTAGTTGCACTGTGACGTGTGGGATCTTCTCAGACCAGGGATTGAACCCATTGGCAGGTGGATTCTTAAGCAGTGAACCACCAGGGAAGACCTGCTTGTGCCTCTTATAGGTGGTGATTAAATGAAAGCCTTGATTTTTCAATTCAGTTAAATATTGGCAAACAGATTTGGTATTGGGGTTGTGATGGTTATACTTTTATTTTGTCATAACCCAATCAGGGTAGAAACACTTCATTGCCTCTGCTCTTTCCATGGATGCTGGGTTTTATCCAAATAGCAGGAGATTCTGCTTTTGGCTTGTTTTGGATTACTGAGCACTGTCCTTCAGAAAAAATTTCCTAATGTTCTCCTGGCCATCTGGCGTGAGCACAGAACCTTTTACTCAATAAAAGTAAGCTGATAATAATGACAAGTTGAACCATCTTGATAATAAATATATTTGTACAGCTTTTCTAATCCCAGGTTATTGAAACTCTGTCAGCCTTGGCTGGTATCCATGTTCTCTCTGTGCCCTCGTGTTTCCTTTTTTTCTTGAGTCACTCCTGCTGAGTGAGCACTGGAGCATGAGGAGCAGCAGCAGCACCACTGGGGCATAGGGTGGGTGAGGATAAGGCCTGGGTTCAGTCACAGTTCTCTCAGTTTTGGGGCCGACATGGTCACTGCATCCTCACCACCATTTTACACATAAAGAAGATGAGGTATATATATATATATATATATATAAAAGATGAGGTGTATAAAAAGATAAAGTGGCTTTTCTTACTGGCTGCGTCTGATTTTCTACCCTCTTCACACTAGTACCGATTGATAACACAAAACAGATGTGCCTTAGACAAGAGAGAAATAGGCGAGCTGGATTTTTTTATGATGCTGTGTTTATTATTTGTAGCCCTGGATCTTTAAGGGAAGAATAGCCATGTTGATGCTAACTAGAAATTTTGTACCATTTAATAAGTAACACGTGAGGCAAAATTATGAGGAAAGGTGAGAAAGCCAGGGGGCTCCCAGTTGCTGACTTCTTACTTTCTATGGCATAAATTAATAAATGGTCCTTTTTTAATGCAGTGAAAAGGAAATTGTTGATAAGCTTCAGAGTGCTGTTTATATTGCAGACAAAATGCTAAATTTACCAAGTGTTGCAAGCACATCATAGTCAGGGTTTTGAGTGTCCATAAGCCATTCTCTAGAATTATTTTGGATGCACCGATTACAGGTTTTCCCCCATATCATCTATGTACTTAGCACTGCCAGATTCTTTACAGGGTGTCAAATATGTGGGAGGATTTAAATGAATTCTCTTAAATGCTCCATGGGATAAGATGATCCAATGGGAACTGAATGTTTTCAATTAGGACGTTTCCATGGATACCATTAAGACTGCCAAAATTCATAGCCACAGGAGATTTTACTTGTTTCAATATTGATTAAGAAATCTGAGAACAGTCTTACGGAGTGTAGAAGGTAGGTGGAGGATAAATTCTGGGGGTAGAATAAAATGTGCCATCTTTCCTATGGTTAAGGGTTAGTCCAGATAAAATTCTAGGCAGTTAGCCAAGTCTAACAATAGGATTTATGCTGAGAGAATGTCCAGAATAAAAGTGAACGTGGCTGGCTTCTTTTCTCTCAGATGATACTATTTATTTATTTATTAATGTTCACTTTCTTGTGTGCTGGGTACAAGGCATTGGCAGTATTAAAAAAAAAAAGACAAAAACCACAGCCTTTGTTTCTGTGTCTTTTATAAGGAAAACATTATAAATGATGTTTGCAGACATATTAACATTTGCACCTGTATGGGAAGAATTCACATCTTAGGTTATTATGCTTGTTTTAAAGCATGCATTCTTTGCACAGGTTCTCAGATCTCAAGGAATCTGCAGATAGAATTCAAAGGGACCCTGACCTTGAATGGATAAAAAAGTAACTTTTCATTTTGAGTAACAATGGATATTTAGTATTTCAATTAATTAATTAATTCAGGTAACAAATTACCTGTAACTTTGTACAGGTACAAATTACCTGTAACTTTGTACAAATTAACCTGTCCCTGACCACCTGTAACTTTGTCATCAATAAACCAGTTTCATATTGCATTATAGCTGTTGCAGATACCTTGAAATAAAATTTTTGCTGGTCATGACTTCAAAATTTTGGCAGGTTTTAGAGTTTTTGGTACTTCATGATACTTAATGCCATAATAAAAGAGTATATATATTGCTATATTACTCATTTCTATAGTATTTTAATAAATATCTTAATATAATTGGCTTCCATTGTAATCCTGTTTTATTTTTGTATTTAAAAGCATCACTTCTAAAATAGATCCAAAAAGTTTCACCAGACTGCTGAAGGGTCCATGGCACAAAAAAATGAAGAACTTCTTTTCTAATAGAGTGCAGATTACTAGAGTTATCATATTTATCTTCTGACCAAAATTTAAGAAAGCTGCTTCTTAAGTGCTTTTCATCAAACATCTTTTCAAACAAATGAAAGGTTAAAAGCAAATTGTTTTCTGTTGGCTCATGTGCAGGCCCTGCAAAGTACTTTGCAGTCACCTTTGACTTCCATTTGAGAAGTTGTCTTCAGGGAATAAGTTATTATCTTGGACAGAAGTTTAAGAAGAAAAGGTTTTCTGGTCTTTGATGGCTGCATTACAGTAGAACACTGTTAGACCCATGGGAGGGGAGAAAAGTTTGCAGTTCAGTTTCTTGTGGACTATGTGACGGGGACTGCCTTATAAAAGCAACAAAATTTTGTGAGTGAAATTTCAAATTCATTTTTATTCTCCATCAGGTTTGTGAATCTGAGTTGTCCACCATCTGTTTCCAGATTACATTTTCTCCTTCTCCCTATAGGGAAGCAGGTTTTCAAAGTGTGGCCAAGCTCTGTACCTGGGAACTATGATTATCCCCATCTGTTGGCAAAAATTGTAATCATGTTTATTTTATAGAGATCTGGAAAAAAGAGATAACAACAATGAAAAAGCAAAAAGTCAAGCATATTTCTATTCTGGCAAACTTTATTTTAAATGAAGTTCACAGTGTGATTAACTCTTAAAATTTTTATTTATTTATTTTTTATTTTTGGCGGCACTGGGTCTTCGTTGATGCTTGCAGGCTTTCTCTAGTTGTGGTGAACAGGGGCTACTCTCTAGTTGCAGTGTGCAGGCTTCTCATCGTGTCATCTGTATATCTGAGGTTGTTGATATTTCTCCCGGCAATCTTGATTCCAGCCTGTGATTCATCCAGCCTGGCATTGTGGTGGCTTCTCTTGTTGTGGAGCACAGGTTCTAAATGCAAGAGCTTCAGTAGTTGTGGCATGTGAGCTTAGTTGCCCCTCTGCATGTGGAATCTTGCTGGACCAGAGATCGAACCCGTGTCCCCTGCATTGGCAGGTAGACTCTCAACCACTGGACCACTAGGGAAGTCCTCTGGCAGACTTTTTTTGGGTAATAGTTTTATTACATATGAGTCACATACTATACAAGTCACTAATTTAAAGTGTACACTTTAGTAGTTTTTACTTTATGCACAGGATTGTGCTACCAGGACCACAATAAAATTTAGATCATTTTCATTACTCTCAGTTAGAAACCCCATCCCTTCTAGCAGTCTTCCATCCTAGCCCTGGGCACCCAGTAATCTACTTTCTGTCCCTAAAGATTTGTCCACTGTAGACATTTCATATAAATGAGATCATACAATATGTGGTCTTTTGTGTCTGGCTTCTTTGACTTCACTGAATGTTTTTAAGGTTCATCCACTGAATGTTTTGAAGGCTATAGCGTGTATCAGTATTTCATTCATTGTTTTGGCAAAATAATATTCTACCTTATGGATATATACCACATTTTGTTCTATTGAATATTTGAATTGTTTCCACTTTTTGGCTTTTATGTATAATGCCACTATGAATATTCATGTATAGGTTTTTATATGGGCATTTGTTTTAAATTCTCTTGGTTATATACTTAGAAGTAGTATCAAATTTATTTTTGAAAAATAAAAAATGAGTTAAGTGTTACAGAATATCTGAAGCACTTTTAGAAATTGTTCACTTCCATAGAGCACAGTTTGAAAACCAGTGTCAAAGTGGAGAGAATGTTGATTTGTGTGCATGTTGGGTACATTTGGGTTGACTCTTCGTAGACTGTGGTGAGTTTTGTCAAGTGAGCTGTGAATACCTTTCTCCTTGTATAAGATCTTAGTTACCTCAGGATGTTTTAAGGACTGATAGACTGCATAATTGCTTACAGATGTTCAGTGTCCCTTTCTTTATATCATCTTTGGCCATGGGTTTGCTTTGGCCAGTAGCCTGTGAGGGGCTGTTGGATCACAGAAAAAGCGAGAGAGTTCCAGGAAAACATCTACTTTCTGCTTCATTGACTACACTGAAGCCTTTGACTGTGTGGATCACAACAAACTGTGGAAGATTCTTCAAGAGATGGGAATACCAGACCACTTTACTTGCCTCCTGAGAAATCTGTATGCAGGTCAAGAAGCAAGTTAGAACTGGAAATGGAACAACAGACTGGTTCCAAATCGGGAAAGAAGTACATCAAGGCTGTATATTGTCACCCTGCTTATTTAACTTATATGTAGAGTACATGATGCAAAATGCCAGACTGGATGAAGCCCAAGCTGGAATCAAGATTACCAGGAGAAATATCAATAACCTCAGATACGCAGATGATGCCACCCTTATGGCAGAAGGTGAAGAAGAACTAAAGAGCCTCTTGATGAAAGTGAAAGAAGAGAGTGAAAAAATTGCCTTAAAACTCAACATTCAGAAAACTAAGATCATGGCATCTGGTCCCATCACTTCACGGCAAATAGATGGGGAAACAATGGAAACAGTGACAGACTATTTTTTTTGGCTCCAGAGTCACTGCAGATGGTGACTGGAGCCATGAAATTAAAGACGTTTGCTCCTTGGAAGAAAAGCTATGACCAACCTAGATAGTGTATTAAAAAAGCAGAGACATTACTTTGCCGACAAAAGTTGGTATAGTCAGCTATGGTTTTTCCAGTGGTCATGTATGGATGTGAGAGTTGGACCATAAAGAAAGCTGAGCGCTGAAGAATGATGCTTTTGAACTGGGGTGTTGGAGAAGACTCTTGAGAGTCCCTTGGACTGCAAGGAGATCCAACCAGTCCATCCTAAAGGAAATCAGTCCTGGGTGTTCATTGGAAGGACTGATGTTGAAGCTGAAACTCCAGTACTTTGGCCCCTTGATGCAAAGAGCTTACTCATTGGAAGGGACCCTGATGCTGGGAAAGATTAAAGGGAGGAGGAGAAGGGGACGACAGGGCATGAGATGGTTGGATGGCATCACCGACTCGATGGACTTGAGTTTGAGCAAACTCTGGGAGATAGAAAAGGACAAGGAAGCCTTGTATGCTGCAGTCCATGGGGTCACAAAGAGTCAGACATGACTTAGTGACTGAACAACAACTGTGAGGGGCAGTGATGTGTGCCTTTTTCTAGGCAGAAGTATGTAGTTTGCCATGTCTCTTTTACCTTCTGCCATGATAACTGGTGAGGTTCTATACAAACACAAGATGACAATACTGTTGGGCAGAGAGAGCCCCAGAACTGAATAGACTTTGTAGCATGAGCAGGGAAAGAAAAAGTCAGTTTAAACCTTTAAGATTTGGTGATTATTTGATACTTTAGCACACCAGTCCTCAGATAAGATGTGTTTTTGTACTCCCCACACTGAGACATGTCACAGTGTCTGCAGACAGTGGTTTGTTGTCACAACTGGGGAAGGTGCTACTGGCATGTAGTGGGTAGATGCTGCTAGACATCTTTGAATGCACAGGATAGCTCCCACAACAAAGAATGATCTGGTCCCATGATGTCAGTGGTGCTGAAGTTGAGAACCCCTGCTTTTATGTAACCTTGTTTACCCGGATTAATGCAGGGATGTTGAAAAAATATTAAAGGTATTTTATAAAACAGCGCATAGGGTGGCCCCCTTGTTTTTGCAATAATGTGGCAGGCCCTGGGGATGGCTTTAAAGTCTTCCCTTGGATCCATGGGAAAGGGAGTCTTTTTCCAACTTTCCTAGGGTTCAGTAGTTCAGTTTAATTGAAGTTTTGTTCATCAGTTGTCTCAGTTTTAGTAGAATCATTTACCCCTTAAAAGAGTGAGGGAACTGACATTAAATGCTTGTTTCAGTTCAGTTCAGTCGCTCAGTTGTGTCCGACTCTTTGCGACCCCATGAATCGCAGCATGCCGGGCCTCCCTGTCCATCACCAGTTCCCGGAGTCCACCCAAACTCACGTCCATCGAGTCAGTAATGCCATCCAGCCATCTCATCCTCTGTCGTCCCCTTCTCCTCCTGCCCCCAATCCCTCCCAGCAACAGGGTCTTTTCCAATGAGTCAACTCTACACATGAGGTGACCAAAGTACTGGAGCTTCAGCTTTAGCATCATTCCTTCCAAAGAACATCCAGGGCTGATCTCCTTCAGAATGGACTGGTTGGATCTCCTTGCAGTCCAAGGGACTCTCAAGAGTCTTCTCCAACACCACAGTTCAAAAACATCAATTCTTCGGCACTCAGCTTTCTTCACAGTCCAACTCTCACATCCATACATGACCACTGGAAAAACCATAGCCTTGACTAGACGGACCTTTGTTGGAAAAGTAATGTCTCTGCTTTTCAATATGCTATCTAGGTTGGCCATAACTTTCCTTCCAAGCAGCAAGCGTCTTTAATTTCACGGCTGCAGTCACCATCTGCAGTGATTTGGGAGCCCCCCAAAATGAAGTCTGACACTGTTTCCACTGTTTCCCCATCTAGTTCCCATGAAGTGATGGGACCAGATGCCATGATCTTCGTTTTCTGAATGTTGAGCTTTAAGCCAATTTTTTCACTCTCCTCTTTCACTTTCATCAAGAGGCTTTTTAGTTCTTCTTCACTTTCTGCCATAAGGGTGGTGTCATCTGCATATCTGAGGTTATTGATATTTCTCCCGGCAATCTTGATTCCAGCTTGTGCTTCTTCCAGTCCAGCGTTTCTCATGATGCACTCTGCATAGAAGTTAAATAAGCAGGGTGACAATATACAGCCTTGATGCACTCCTTTTCCTATTTGGAACCAGTCTGTTGTTCCATGTCCAGTTCTAACTGTTGCTTCCTGACCTGCATACAGGTTTCTCAAGAGGCAGGTCAGGTGGTCTAGTATTCCCATCTCTTTCAGAATTTTCCACAGTTTATTGTGGTCCACACAGTCAAAGGCTTTGGCATAGTCAATAAAGCAGAAATAGATGTTTTTCTGGAACTCTCTTGCTTTTTTGATGATCCAGCAGATGTTGGCAATTTGATCTCTGGTTCCTCTGCCTTTTCTAAAACCAGCTTGAACATCTGGAAGTTCACGGTTCATGTATTGCTGAAGCCTGGCTTGGAGAATGTTGAGCATTACTTTACTAGCGTGTGAGATGAGTGCAATTGTGTGGTAGTTTGAGCATTCTTTGGCATTGCCTTTCTTTGGGATTGGAATGAAAACTGACTTTTTCCAGTCCTGTGGCCACTGCTGAGTTTTCCAAATTTGCTGGCATATTGAGTGCAGCACTTTCACAACATCATCTTTCAGGATTTGAACTAGCTCCACTGGAATTCCATCACCTCCACTAGCTTTGTTCGTAGTGATGCTTTCTAAGGCCCACTTGACTTCACATTCCAGGATGTCTGGCTCTAGGTGAGTGATCACACCATCGTGATTATCTTGGTCATGAAGATCTTTTTTGTACAGTTCTTCTCTATACTCTTACCACCTCTTCTTAATAGCTTCTGCTTCTGTTAGGTCCATACCATTTCTGTCCTTTATCGAGCCCATCTTTGTATGAAATGTTCCCTTGGTATCTCTAATTTTCTTGAAGGGATCTCTAGTCTTTCCCATTCTGTTGTTTTCCTCCATTTCTTTGCATTGATTGCTGAGGAAGGTTGTTTTTATCTCTTCTTGCTATTCTTTGGAACTCTGCATTCAGATACTTATATCTTTCCTTTTCTCCCTTGCTTTTCTCTTCTCTTCTTTTCATGGCTATTCGTAAGGCCTTCCCAGATAGCCATTTTGCTTTTTTGCATTTCTTTTCCATGAGGATGGTCTTGATCCCTGTCTCCTGTAGAATGTCACGAACCTCCGTCCATAATTCATCAGGCACTCTATCTATCAGATCTATTCCCTTAAATCTATTTCTCACTTCCACTGTATAATCATAAGGGATTTGATTTAGGTCATACCTGAATGGTCTAGTGGTTTTCCCAACTTTCTTCAATTTAAGTCTGAATTTGGCAATAAGGAGTTCATGATCTGGGTCACAGTCAGCTCCTGGTCTTGTTTTTGCTGACTGTATAGAGCTTCTCCATCTTTGGCTGCAAAGAATAGAATCAATCTGATTTCGGTGTTGACCATCTGGTGATGTCCATGTGTAGAGTCTTCTCTTGTGTTGTTGGAAGAGGGTGTTTGCTATGACCAGTGTGTTCTCTTGGCAAAACGCTATTAGCCTTTGCCCTGCTTCATTCCGTATTCCAAGGCCAATTTGCCTGTTATTCCAGGTGTTTCTTGACTTCCTACTTTTGCATTCCAGTCCGCTGTAATGAAAAGGACATATTTTTGGGGGTGTTAGTTCTAAAAGGTCCATGCTTTTTATACAGACAGTTGACCCTTGAACAACATGGAGGTTCACAGTGTTGACCCTCCACATCATGGATAATCACATATGAAATCCTCTGAATCTGTAGTTCCTTTGTATCAAGATACACAGTTCCACATCCACGGATTCATCCAACCACAGATCATCAGTACTTTAGTATTTACTGTTGAATAAAAGTCCATGCATAAATGGACCTGCACAGTTGAAACCCATGTTGTTAAAGGAGCAACTGTATTTTGATTTTTTACAAATAATCTGTGAAATTTATATACTCATCTTTTTGTTTTAGATGAAAATGAGGCACTGGAATTATGTAATTTGATGAAGAATATACAGGATTGTAGGTGGTGGGGCTATGATTTGACCCAAATATGTTTGCCTGTAGAATCCTGTTCTTTCCATACTACCTCTTTAGCATTGATTTAAACATAAAGAAAGGCAAGGGAAACCCAAGTGATAACAGTTATGTGTTGTATTAGTTAGCTATTGCTGTGTAACAAGTTATCTCAAATCGCAGTCCTTTGAAACAGCAGACATTTATTATCTCATATAGTTTCTGATAATAAGTAATCCAAGAGAAGCTAAGCTGAGTGGTTCTTGTTCAGGATCTCTCTTGAGGTTTAAGTCAAGATGTCATCCAGGGCTGCTGTCATCTGAAGGCTTGATTAGATGGAGCATCTGCTTCTATGATGATTCACTCACATGGCTGTTGGCACGAGGCCTCATTTCCTCATCACATGGGCCTCTCCTTAGGGCTGCTTGAGGGTCTTCAGGACATGGCAGCTAGCCTCCCCCAGTGTGAGGAATCTGAGAGAGCCAGCAAGAGAGAAGTTACTGTATCTTTTATGTCCTTGTCTCAGAAGTCACATATCATCACTTCACTTGGTCACACAGACAACTCTGTTCCACAATGTGGAAAAAGGTGTTACAAGAGCATTATGAATACTAGTAGGTGGAGATCATTGGTACCATCTTGGAGGCTGGTTGCCATGTAGGATCCTTATATCCCATAGTTGCAAAATTATAAATTGTATTTCCTTTTCATATTCCAAATGTCTTAATCAGAGTTTCATATTTTAAAATACCCAAACCATTCACAATGTAAATGAAAATATAAATTTGCTTTTATAAAGATTGGTGAATGGACAAAAATACTTAATATAAAAGCTGTGTTGCAAATATTTCATTTGCGGGACTTGTATTTTAGTAGGCTGAAATAGCAGAGGTCTCTTGAGTCCTGAGAAGTTTGAACTGCTGGTGCTTTCTTTTCTTTACTGGAAAATCACCCTCTACTAAACTGGGAATTCTTCATTTTCCAAAGCCCTTCTAACATCCTGATGTTCTTATTGCTGATTTGATGTGCTGAAATTGATAGCCCAAGTATAAGATAAATGATAGATACAAAGACTGGGTGATTTTCATGAAGGTTTCTTAGAGGAGCCCTTCCTTTCTTCATCCAGCTATTCCTGGGAAGCATCCCCTTCCAGTTAATATATGTGCATACTCAGTCGCTTCAGTCCTGTCCGACTCTTTGCAACTCCATGGACTGTAGCCCACCAGGCTCCTCTGTCCATGGGATTCTCCAGGCAAGAGTACTGGAGTGGGTAGCCAGTCCCTTCTCCAGGGGAATCTTCCCAACCCAGGGATCCCTCAGTTAATACATGGTGCCCATCAATTCAGGTGGCTCCTGGAAAGAAGATTTGTTTAAACAGATTCAGAACTGAGTTTTTCTAGATGTCTTAAAGGTTAAAATAGGTTTCCCTGAAACTTGAGGATGTTAATGGGTACTCTTCCTGAACCAGTTATCTGTACTTTTATTATACTTGATTTGAGCTTTGAAAATTAAGAAAGGGCCTTGACTGGGTACAGAGCTATATGGATTTACTGTATTTAATTGTATGACCATGAAATCAAAAACATTTCCACCTGAGGAATCAACCCATTGCTTTTAACCACTGTTAATTGCATTGGCTTAGAGCTTCTTGCTTCCTTTAAGTATTTTCCTTTTTCTTTCAAAATTGGGTTCCATTGAATGTGACCAATTCTACATGGAGGCTGGCTCCCTTACTTTAGTTCTTGACTCCTGCTGTCCCAATATTATGCTTCATTTATACAGGGCTAGCTTTTCTTTACTTTATCTGTTGATACCCTATGCAATATAGGAAGATTGAAAGAAAGATCTGTATTTGAAGAACACTTGAAAAAGTGAAGAGTGTTGTGAGAAGCAGCTTTAATTTTAATTTTCACTGTAGCCAGAACAGGTGGCCACCTGATGGGCATACCTGCATTTTCATTGTACACGGTTCAGTGTGGGTACCCAGGTCAGTCAATGTTAGACTCGTCCCCAATACCTCTACTGGCTCTAAGTGTAGTTCTGGGAACCTTACCATAATTATTAGAGGTTATAAGAAAAAAATTATCTGCATAAGTGGTAGCAGAGGAGTGAAGTAGTCTAATATATGAAAGTTGGAAAGCTGGAGGTGTCAATAATTTTAAGAATTTTCTGATTGTTATAAATGCATGACAGATGCTATTTTGTGATCCTGAGATTTTGTGGGCAGTCATTTTGAAAAGGGGCCAGAATGAGAATAAAAATTAATGATGAAAATCTATTTGAAAAACTGATTCTGCTGTGATTCATTATAGACATTTTATGTAGCTTATATGTTGTGTTTTTGCCTTTGGGACTAGCATTCTTATGAGCTGGTTTTTACTTTAGACTTTCTAATGTGTGTCAGCTATGTCATTTCACGAGCATGTTTTCATCTGTGCATCATGTTATATTGGGACTTGGATGGAATGTAAATCTTTTATTGGCCTAAATCTGAGTCTAATCCTCTGCATGGCTTTGGTAGAAAATCAATTTCCTCTGCTCTGTCAAGATTTTTCAGGTCAGTGCTCTTTGGAAGTTTTCCAGTTCTCTTAGATTAAAATACACTTTTGTTTCTGTACTACATATTGGTATCGTTTAGTAGGACAGTGATATCTAGAAAGTGAGAAGACAGAGCTTGAGAAGATATCCATGAGTTCTTCTCTTTCAGTTACCTTTTTGACACACTGCACCTTTAAGGAGCCAAGGAGTCTGTGTGCTCTCAGGCATCATTTGGGAAGCAATTGTAACACTGGTAGGGGACGTGGTATGTACTTGGTTACCTGCTCACCAGGATGCTGGAGGTGAATGGAAAAGAGAAGGACTGGTTCTGCCACGCTCAGTCCATTTCACTTGTGTGGACCATTGGAGCTGGAAGTAGGGTTACCAAGTTGGACTTTCAGTTTTAGTACTGAAAATCCTACATCCTGGGAACCCCTCAGTTCAGTTCAGTTCAGTCCAGTCGCTCAGTCGTGTCTGACTTTTTGCGACCCCATGGACTGCAGCACGCCAGGCCTCCCTCTCCATCACCAACTCCCTGAGTTCACTCAAACTCGTGTCCATTGAGTCGGTGATGCCATCCAACCATCTCATCCTCTGTTGTTGTCTTTTCCTCCTGCCTTCAGTCTTCCTCAGCATCAGGGTCTTTTCCAATGAGCCAGTTCTTCACATCAAGTGGCCACAGTTTTGGAGTTTCAGCTTCAGCATCAGTCTTTCCAATGAATATTCCGGACTGATTTCCTTTAGGATGGACTGGTTGGATCTCCTTGCAGTCCAAGGGACCCTCAAGAGTCTTCTCCAACACCACAGTTCAAAAGCATCAATTCTTCTGCGCTCAGCTTTCTTTATAGTCCACCTCTCACATCCATACATGACTACTGGAAAAACCATAGCTTTGACTAGACGGAACTTTGTTGGCAAAATAATAACTCTGCTTTTTAATATGCTGTCTAGGTTGGTCATAGCTTTTCTTCCAGGGAGCAAGCGTCTTTGAATTTCACGGCTACACTCACTATCTGCAGTGATTTGGAGCACAAGAAAATAAAGTCTGTCACTGTTTCCAGTGTTTCCCCATCTATTTGCTATGGAGTGATGGGACTAGATGCCATGATCTTGGGTTTTTATTTATTTTTTGTTTGATCTTAGGTTTTTGTATGTTGAGTTTTAAGCCACCTTTTTCACTCTCCTCTTTTACTTTCATCAAGAGGCTCTTTAGTTCCTCTTCACTTTCTGCCATAAGGGTGGTGTCATCTTTGTGTCTGAGGTTATTGGTATTTCTCCCCACACTCTTGATTCCAGCTTGTGCTTCATCCAGCCTGGCATTTCACATGATTTATTCTGTATATAAGTTAAATAAGCAGGGTGACACTATACAGCTTTGATGTACTCCTTTCCCAATTTGGAACCCCTCAGTCTCAGGCAAACCAGAATGGTTGGTCTGGTCATCCTAGCAGTGAATAGCATGGGGATGGATGGTTAGACACTAGTGAATCCCCCTTGTGGATATTTTGAAGAGATTTATTACAGACACATAATATCTTGCTATTCAGTAATGTTAGCAGTTAAGTGATTCTGCTTTAATATTCCTGAAAAACAATAAAATGAGACTCCATGGAGGTTTTTCTACCTTTTGAACTTAAGAGGATGTGTTTGTGTGCTCAGTTGCTCAGTTGTTTCTGACTCTTTGCAACCCTTGGACTGTAGCCCCTGAAGCTCCTCTTTCCATAGGATTTTCCAGGCAAAAATACTAGAGTGGGTTGCCATTTTCTCCTCCAGGGGATCTTCCTGACCCAGGGATCAAACCCATATCTCTTGCATTGCAGGTAGATTCTTTACCATTGAACAGTGCAGAAAGCCCCCTAAGAGGATGTGTTTACAGGATGTTATTAATATTGTCTTTATCTTCTTCCTGGACAATTCAAGCCTCTTTAACTTCACTTATCCTATCTCCCAACTTATTTTTACCTTATATTTTAGTATTATATGTGCTGTGCTGTGCTTACTTGCTCAGTCACATCCACCTCTTTGTGACTCCATGTACTGTAGCCCACCAGGGTCCTCTGTCCATGGGGATTCTCCAGGCAAGAATACTGGAGTGGGTTGCCATATCAGGGGATACCTTACCCTCCTCCAGGGGATCTTCACAACCCAGGGGTTGAACCCAAGTCTCTTACATTGCTGGAGGATTCTTTACCATCTGAGCCAGCAGGGAAGACCAAGAATACTGGAGTGGGTAGCCTATCCCTTCTCCAGGGGATCTTCCCAGGAATTGAACTGGGATCTCCTGCATCAGGGCTTCCCTGGTGGCTCAGAGGTTAAAGTGTCTGCCTGTAGTGCAGGAGACCTGGGTTCGATCCCTGGGTCGGGAAGATCCCCTGGAGAAGGAAAAGGCAACTCACTCCAGTATTCTTGCCTGGAGAATCCCATGGATGGAGGAGCCTGGGAGGCTGCAGTCCATGGGGTCACAAAGAGTCGGACACGACTGAGTGACTTCACTTTTACTTTCTCCTGCATTGCAGGTGAATTCTTTACCAGCTGAGCTACCATATGTATATTTAAAATTTTTAAATTTATTTAGTTTTGATTGTGCTGGGCCTTGGTTGCTGCACATAGGCTCTCTCTAGTTGCAGTGAGTGGGAACTACTCTCTAGTTGTGGTGTGAGGGCTTCTTATTCCCGTGGCTTCTCTTGTGGGGCACAGGCTCTAGGGGCACAGGCTTCAGTAGTTAGGGCACATGGGCTCAGTAGTTGCAGCTGTCTCAGGCTCAGTGGTTGTGGTGCACAGGCTTCGTTGCTCTGTGGGGCATGTGGGATCGTCCTGGATCAGGGACTGAATCCATGTCTCCTGCATTGCAAGTGAAAGTTGCTCTGCTAAGTCACTTCAGGAGTGTCCGACTCTGTGCAACCCCAGAGACAGCAGCCCACCAGGCTCCCCCGTCCCTGGGATCCTCCAGGCAAGAACACTGGAGTGGGTTGCCATTTCCGTCTCCAATGCATGAAAGTGAAAAGTGAAAGTGAAGTTGCTCAGTCGGGTCTGACTCTTCGCGACCCCATGCACTGCAGCCTACCAGGCTCCTCCATCCATGGGATTTTCCAGGCAAGAGTACTGGAGTGGGGTGCCATTGCCTTCTCTGAAAGTTGCTCAGTCATGTCCAACTCTTTGTGACCCCATGGACTATACAGTCCGTGGAATTCTCCAGGCCAGAATACTGAAGTGGGTAGCCTTTCTCTTCTTCAGGGTGCCTTTCCAACCCAGGGATCGAACCCAGGTCTCCTGCATTGCAGGCAGATTCTTTACCAGCTGAGCCATAAGGGAAGCCCTCCCCAGATTCTTAACCACTGAATCACCAGGGAAGCCCTATACATGTGTGTGCGTATATATTTATTTAAATTGAGATAACTGTGGTTTGTAACATAAAAGGTTCATGTGTACAGTATTCTATTTCTAATGATATGCACAGTATAGCAGTGCTCACACCAAAAGCTTAGTTACCATTCATCACGATATAGTTGATCTCTTTTACTCATTTAATCCCCCCCTTCCCCTGTGATAGCCACTACTCTGTTCTCTGTATTTGTGTATTTATTTTTATTTGGTTTGTTCATTTATGTATTTCTTTATTAAAATATATTTTCACATGAGTGAAATCATCTGGTATTTGTCTTTCTCATCTGACTTATTTCGCTTAGCATAATACTCTCAATGTCTATCTATGTTGTTGCAAATGGCAAAATTTCATTATTTTTTATGGCTGAGTAGTATTCTATTGCATACACACACACACACACACACACACATATACATATACACACACACACCACATTTTTATCTGTTCTTCTGTTGATGAACACTTAGGTTGTTTCCATATCTTGGCTATTGTAAATAATGCTGTTTTGACCACATAGGGGTGCATATATTTATATATATTGGATATAAACCCCTTATCTGATGTAAGATATATCTTCTCCCATTCAGTAACTTGTCTTTTCATTTTGTGGATGATTTCCTTTGCTGTGCAGAAGCTTTTTCGTTTTATGTAGTCCCATTTGTCTATTTTTGCTTTTGTTTCTGTTGCCTGAGGAGACATACCCAAAAAGATATTGCTAATATTCAAGTCACAGAGTGTACTGCCTGTGTTTTATTCTAGGAGTTTTATGGTTTCAGGTCTTACATTCTTTAGTGTTATATGTTAAACTCTATAAGAGATTATTTTATGGAGGCATTGTTTATTTAGATCACAGTTCAGCAGTTTTTTTCTGTAGAGTCAGATGGTAATATTTAAGCCTCTGTGGGCCATATAGTCTCTGTTAAAAGTACTCAACCCCACTGTTGTAGTGCCAAAAAAGTCATAGGTAATACGTAAATGATTGTGCATGTCTGTGTTCCAATAAAATTTATTTACAAAAGCAAAGTTGACCAGATTTGGCTTGTAGGTCTTTGTTTGCCAACTACTAATTTAGATGCATCTGTATATTTACTAGTTTATTTTTCTTCATTTTTTGTTATATCTTTGAGGTTATTTTGGGTACATTTTCAAGACAAGGATGTCTCTTCCCATCTCTGTTTTCCAACATTGCCCTAGAAGTTTTAGCCAGTACAATTAGGCAAGAGAAAGAAATAAAAAGCATATGATCAGAAAGGAAGAAATAAAACTGCCCCTATTTGCAGATGATATTATTGTCTATGTGTAAGTCCCAAGGAATCTACAAAATAAATTCTAGACCTAATAAGTGGATTCAGCAAGGTTGCACAATGAACATATAAAAAATCAATTGTATTTCTATATACTAGCATTACAATTACAATAACAGTTACAGTTGTTAAAAAAGTATAAATCTAATAAAGCATACACAGAACTTGTATCCTGAAAAATACACAGTACTGATGATAGAAATCAGAGATCTAAATAAATGGAGAGACATGCCATGTTCATGGATTAGAAGACTCAATATAGTAAAGATGTCAGTTCTCCCCAAATTGATTTATATAATTCTTATAAAAATCCCAGCAGGTTTTTGTAGATATAGGTATTCTAAAATTTACATGGAATGGCAAAGGAGCTAAAATAGCTAAAACAATTTTGAAAAAGAAGAATAAAGTAGAAGGAATTAGTCTGCCTGATTTCAAGACTTATATAACTATAGTAATCAAGACTGTGTGGTGTTGGTGGTGAGACAGATACGTAGATCAGTGAACAGAATAAAGAACCTAAAAATAGACCCACATGAATATGCCCAATTGACTATTTATATTTGGATGTGCTAGGTCTTCATTGCTGCGTGCATGGGCTTTTCTCTCGTCATGGCAAGCAGGGGCTACTCTCTAGTTGTGGTGTGTGGGCTTCTCATTGCTGTGACTTCCCTTGTTGTGGAGCAGGGGCTTCAGGAGTTGCGGCATGTGGGCTCCAGAGCACGGGCTCAGTGGCTGTGGCGCATGGACTCGGTTGCTCTGTGGCATGTGGGATCGCCCCAGATCAGGGATTGGGCCTTTGCCTCCTGCACTGGCAGGCAGGTTCTATATCACTGGGCCACCAGGGAAGCCCTGCCCGATTGATTTTTGACAAAAAGTGTGAAAGCAATTAGAGGAGGAAACAAATGGTGCTGGATCAGTTGAACATAAATAGGCAAAAACAAAAGCCAGAAACAAAAATACATTGATCTAAATATCACACCTTATATAAAAAATCAATCAAATTGACCACAAAGTTAAATGTAGAATTTAAAGCTATAATTTTTTCAGAATACTGGAAAATCTTCAGGACCTAGGACTAGGCGACTTGACATGGATAGTATGATTCATGAAAGAAAAAAAAATGATAACATTGATTCATTTCATTAAAATGAATTTCACACATCAAATTCATTTTACATTGATAAAGATCTTGTTAAGAGACAAGCTGCACAATGGGAGAAAATATTTACAAAGCACATATATATCAAAGGACTATCTACAGTATATAAAAAATTCTCAAAACTCAACATTAAAAGAATCAAACAATCTAATTGAAAATGGGGAAAAATGGGCAAAAGACATAAAGAGATATTTCATTGAATAGGATGTATAACATGACAGATAAGCACAGGAAAAGATGTTCAGTGTTATGAACCACTGGAAAAATGCAAATTAAAGCCAAATGGGATATTACTACATACCTGAGTCGATGGAATACAAAATGATGACATCACCAAATGCTGCAGAGAAATGGGGTGCTCATACCTTGCTGATGGGAGTGTACAATGATATAGCCCCTCTGGAAAATAGTTTGATAGTTTCTTAAAAACACTAAATATGCAACTACCATATGTAACCCAATAATTATACTCCTGAGCATTTATCCCAGATAAACGAAGATTTATGTTCAGATAAAAACATGTACACAAATGTTTATAGCAGATTTATTTCTAATAGCCCTTAACTAAAAATGATACAGATTCCCTTCATTGGGTGAATGGCTAAACAAACTGGTACATTCATACCATGGAATACTACTCAGCAGTACAAAGGAATGAACTACTGATGTACACAAATCTTAGATGGATCTCCAGAGACTTATGCTAAGTGAACAAAGCCAGTTCTGAATGGTACATACTGTGTGATTCCATTTACGTAACTTATTTTAAATGACAAAATTATAGACATGAACAACAGATTAGTGGTTCTCAGGGATTGAGGGGGCAGGAGTGCGAAGGAAATGATTGGCTGTAAAAGAGTAGCTTGAAGGTCTTTGTGATGATGGTAATGTTCTGTATCTTGATTGTGTCAAAGTCAGTATCCTGGTTGTGTTCTTTCACTATAGTTTTGTAAGACGTTACTATTGTGGGGAACTAGGTAAAGGTTACACAGGGTCTCTCTGTATCATTTCTTACAACTGCATGTGAATCTATAATTACCTCAAAATACAAAGTTTAATTTTAAAAAAAGCAAGGAAGAAAAGAATCAGAGTCATATAGTCAATGGCAAGTTGCTGCATAACACAGGGAGCTCAATGTGGTACTCTGTGACAACCAAGTGGAGTGAAATAGGGTTGGGGGGAGGTTCAAGAGGGAGGGGACATATGTATACGTACAGCTGATACATGTTGTATGGCAGAAGCCAACACAACATTGTAAAGCAATTATCCTCCAATTAAAGTGAAAGTCGCTCAGTCATATCCGACTCTTTGTGACCCCATGGACTATACAGTCCATGGAATTCTCGAGGCCAGAATACTGAAGTGGGTAGCCTTTCCCTTCTCCAGGGGATCTTCCCAACCCAGAGATCGAACCCAGGTCCCCCGCATTGCAGGTGGATTCTTTACCAGCTGAGCCACAAGGGAAGCCCAAGAATACTGGAGTGGGTAGCCTATCCCTTCTCCAGCGGATCTTCCCGACCCAGGAATCGAACTGGGGTCTCTTGCACTGCAGGCGGATTCTTTACCAACTGAGCTATGAGAGAAGCCTCCAGTTAAAAATAAATTAAAAAAAAGCATGAGTCAGAAGAATCATAATACTAAATAATGTATTAATAGTACCTTTATATTTGGTGGTGTTCTAAGGCCCTGGTCTAGTTTTGTTCTGAAGTGGAGCAATGGAGAGGTCCATCTCTGTATGTAGATGTATGATTGACTTTTTTCCTCAAGTGCTGCTAATTTGAAATTCTATTCAGTGTTTGCCCTTTGAGTGCCTTTTGCCTCTGGTTTTCTGTTAGACACAAACTAGTTTTTTCATTTCAGTTCCAAGGTCATTTCCAAGCACCATTAAGTTTTATGATCTTGTTCCTGCAGTGGGTTCTCGCCTAAGAACCAGAGTGTCTAGGCACTGACTTGTTTTCCTGAGTGATTTTTCTCTTTCCCTATGTGATAGAGATTTCTTACTGTTCCCTGATTCCTATCTTCTCTTTTGTAGTAGCTTCTCTTTTTGTAGCTCCATTTTTGAGCTGGGCACATAGCTATCCAGAGTAAAGGTTGCACCGCTCAGATTTCATTGTAGCTAAGTGTGGCTGTGTGACCAAGTACAAGCCTTCTGTTTTGATTAAGCTATACATTAAATGGGGCTATCAGTTTGCCTTAACAAACAGTGAATAGGTAAAATAAAATACTTTATATAAGAGCTATGTTTTATGGGTTGAATTGTATCCCCATAAAAAGATATGTTGAAGTCCTAACCTCTGGTACCTTGGCATGTGTGTGACCTTATTTGGAAGTAGCTCTTTGCAGATGCAATCAAGTTAAGATGAGATTTTCCTGGAGAAGGGTGGACTCCTAACTCACCCAAGAAAAATGCCATGTGAAGATGAAGATTGGAGTTATGTGTTTACAAACCAAGGAACTCCTGGAGTTGCAGAGGTTAGAAGAGAGGCATGGAACAGATATTTCCTCAGAACCCTTGGAAGAAACGAACCCTGCTAATGCTTGATTTTGTACTTACAGGCTCCAGAACTGTAAGACAATACGTTTCTGTTGTTTTAAGCCTCCCGGTTTGTGGTATTTTGTCATAGCAACACTAGGGAAACCAGACACTATTGTTTTTAAACTTCTTTTGGAGTATTTAAAAATGGGACTCATTTGAAAAGACCCTGATGCTGGGAAAGATTGAAGGTGGGAGGAGAAGGGGACAACAGAGAATGAGGTGGTTGGATGGCATCACTGACTCAACGGACCTGAGTTTGAGTAAACTCCGGGAGATTACTGGCGTACTACAGTCCATGGGATCACAAAGAGTTGGACAGGACTGAGCAACTGAACTGAACTGAAAAATGGGTTGAGGACTTCCCTGGTGGTCCAGTGGTTAGAACTCTGTGCTTTCACTGCTGAGGGCCCAGGTTTGATCCCAGGTCGGGGAGATAAGATCCTGCAAGCTGTGTGGTATGGCCAGAAAAAAGCGGGAGGAGGTATGGGTTGAGTATGCATAGGCTTCTTAATCTGAGTCCTGAGATGTTTGGACTGATTATACCTTCTTTTTTTCCTGGAAAATCTCACTGTACCAAGCATTGATATTTTTTATTACTCCAAAGCCCTTCCATCTTCCTTACATTTTTATTGCTGATTTGATGTGCTTGAATGCCAGCCAAAGTCTAAGGTAAATGGTAGATGCAAGGACTGGGTGGTTTCCATGGAAACTTCTTGCAGGAGCCCTCCCTTTCTCATTTCAGCAATTGTCAGGGAAACATCTAATTTCAGTTTGTGGGGTCTGCCAATTTGAGTGACTCTTGGAAGAGGATATAGTTAAATCTCTTCAAGATCTAATAAACAAATTCAGAGCAGAGCTTTTTGAGATTCCCTGCAAGTTATGATAAGTTTTTCTGTAAGTTAGGCATATTAACTAGTCCTCTGCCTGAAGTGCTCAAACTACCCATTTGTTCATATGCAGAAAATGTTGATGTTGAGTTTTGCCTAAGAGCAAGGCTGAAGTTAAAAAAAAACCAACGCCCAGAGCCAGAGATCTCGTTGTCTGATGCCACATTATTCAGTCTATAATCTTCAGCATGCCCTATAGTAAAAAAGATCCAAGGGCCCTGCCCTGTACAAAACTGTTCACAGGCTGCAGAGTTGGCAGGTTCAGCACTGTGTGTTTATTGCTTCTAGTTAAGTGTTGTTGAATCAGTGGCTGACATTGGTGGTGGTTAAAGGAGATAGTTGTAGGCACAGATTCTAGATATAAGCAGTTCTCATAAATGGGAATCCCTAGGGTTATCTCTACTGTGACAGCTTCCCCATGGTGCTATTCTTGAAACAGGTATGGTAGATTGCAAAACTCCCCCCATACTTAGCAACTGTGGAGCTAAGTACAGGATGTAGAGCCTGTGTCTCCATCCTTAGGATCTTGGCCAGTTTTATGACTTGGTTTGACCATCGTATGCAGTGGAAGAGACTTGGGTAGGTTTTGAACCTAGAACTGAAGAAGCATTTCAGCTTCAATGCTTGCTCCTTTGAGAATTCTGTCATCATGTAAAAAGGCCCAGGCTCACCTGCTGGAGGATGAGAGGCTATATGGAGGAGAATGAAGGCGCCCAGTCAACCCAAGGCTGACTGTAGAAGCATAAGTGAGTACCCCCCTGAGTTCAGCAGAGTCTGGCCTAGATCAGTAGTAGTATTGCCCAGCTTAACTCAGCCTACATTGCTGACTCACACAATTATGAACTAAATAAATATTGTTTTAAGGCACTAAAGTTTTGGGGTGGTTTGTTACACAGCAGTGAATCATTGATACAGTCAATGCTCTGGACCAATTAAGGCTTGCCTTTGTCCTGTCCTCTGTAACATCCAGGATTCTTAGTAACACTATCCCATTAGTAACAGAAATTGGTGGTTTAGTCACAAGTCATGTCTGGCTCTTGCAACCTCATGGACTATAGCCCATCAGACTCCTCTGTCCATGGGATTTCCCAACCAAGCATACTGGAGTGGGTTGTCATTTCCTTCTCAAGGGGATCTTCCTGACCAAGGCATTGAACCTTCGTCTCCTGCATTGCAGGTGGACTCTTTACCTACTGAGCCATCAGGGGGTAATTTAGACAGAAAAAGGAGTTTATTGGCAGGATATTGGATAGCTCAGTCTTTCTTCTTGAAAAGCTGAATAAAAGTCTTAATGCACAGCTAAGGGGCAACACTGCCAGAACTAGAGGCATATCTCAGCATAGAATTGGTCTGGTTAGGATGCTTCAACCGTAGCTACTAAATATTGGATGCCTCCAGCCACAAAACACATTGCCTGCACTGGTCGTTGGGTGTGGTGCTAGGCACCTTGCTGCCCCTAGGGTCACTGGGGTTACTGTTGTTTCCAGAAAACAATGATCTAGTCTTCCTGCTACTTCACATCACTCATTACGGGTTAAAATGCCTGTGTGTTGTGTCTGGCCAAGCTTAGTTGCTATGCCCATACCCTGATTGAGAAGAAATCATGAAAGTGGGTATCTGACATTTTTAGCCTATTTGACTGAAGACAGGTGAAAAGTTTCATAAACACTGGCAAGGGTTTCTGATGCTGGGCAGCCAAAAGAGAAGTGGCAAATGTTGGTCAGTTTCTGTTCTATACTCTGATTGTCTCAGCTGGTTACAACATAGTTAGGATGGAGCCAGTTTGTGGTTTGTTTCTTGGGTCTATTGAGAAAATATACTCAGTTTTGAGGCTGAACCCTTTATACTTGCTCCTTCTCTTACAAATGTGTGTCCATGATGAATTGGAAGGCCAGGGAACTGTGGGGCCCAACTTGTATTATCTGTGGCTGCCAAGCTACAGATAGTGTGTATCTCTGAGTTGGTGCGCCCAAAGAGATGCCATTCACTGCCATAGAGTGCCGTCTAAGAGGACTGAATGGGTGGTATCTTAGTGAACATAAGGGGTTGACTGTTTGCTCAGTGAATTTCGTTCATGTGACATCTGTAATAGAAATTGTTGAGAGGCAAAATTTTTAAATTCAGATGGTTTCTTATTTTCCAGAATTTCTCTAATAACGTTTCTAAACTCCGAAGTACCTATTTGCAAAACCATTCATGTAGGATTAGTTTCAGTGTTAGAAATGAAACATAAAAGAGAAAAGGATTCTGCCTGGAGGGTGGGTAGTAGCTGTTTGAGAAATGTTCATCCTTTTTCCTCAAACTTCTTAGATACACCTCAATCACATTGTGTCTTAGCTCAGGCTGCTGTAACAAAATAACACAAAGTGAGTGGCTTATAAACAACAGAAATTTATTTCTCACATTTCTAAGGGCTGGAAGTCTGAGATAAGGGTGCTAACATGACTGGTGATGGCCCTCTTTTGGGTTGCAGACTGCCAACTTCTGTCTGTGTTTTCACATCGTGGAGGAAGCGAGCTCTCTTCTGATTCTATGAGTACAGATTCCATTCATGAGAGCTTTACCTTCTGGACCTCCTCACATCCCTAATCACCTTTCAAAGGCCCCATCTCCTAATACTATCACACTGGGGAGGTAGGGTTTTAACATGAAATTGAGGGGGTCACAGACATTCAGTCTATAACAGATTATAAACCCTTTGAGAGCAGGGACTCTTCTTTCTGTGTCTCTAAGTTGTCAAATCTCTAAGCACGGCTTGTGATAGATAGAATGTCTTGGGAAAAATCAGGACCTAGGTCTCAACTCATCCATTGTGGTGGGGGTGTCAGTTAAGGGGAGATGGGTGGATGTATCAGGTCAGGCAATGCAGAGTCTATCTGGGCTGATGAATTAGTGTCTATAGGTGATTCAGGGGAGGAGCTAGGATATCCACCTGGGTCCTAGGGATGTCCTTTCAGGCAAACACAGCTAAGTGGCAGGTGATCTAAGAGCAAGGAAGGTTTGGGAATCAGGGAAGTGTCAGCAGGCATCTGGGGATGAGTTGCAGGACAAGAACAGATAAGTGAGAGCAAGGCCCAGCTTTCAGTGATGGATGTCTGTCAGGCTAGAGAGGGAAGAGAATGGATGTGTGTAGCTGAGGCATAGAAAGGGGATTTATATGGTCATGAAAGGAGGTGAGTTTGGTCAATAGAATGTAGCCACTAGGTTAAAATAAGAACAATAGCACGATGGGCTTGGAGTTAGGTTACCCCTGGTTGGGCTGAAGCCCCTTAAAGTCACCTGCATTTGCCATGATGTTGCAGGGGACTCAGGGTGCTGGTTGTCCTGAGGCTCTGCTGGGAGGAAGAGAACTGACCTGAACAGGGAGGGGCTGTCTCCAGCTTCAGTGCCCTGCACTGGCCTGCTTTGGTTGGGGTGTCAGCCTCCTCAGAGGGAGGCTGCCAGTGTGGCAGGGGAGGTGAGCAGGTCCTTTGCTCTTTTAACAGTTGGATAGGGTCTTCACTAGGAACTTGGCACAGAAACCCAGTTAATGAAGTCAGGTTGCCTACCCTACCAAAAGCTGCTGTTCCTGGTATGTTTCACTCTGCTGGAGGGTTCCAGTCCATCCAGGTTCATACTGGAGACTGAAAACTCTGGTGTGATCTGAAACAGAACTTGCGTTCATTCATTCTGTGAAGCATTTCAAGGATCTGTGTATAAAGAATGGATGCTGCACTTAGAAGAGATGTCTTGGTATGCTCTGTTCCTCTAGCTGCTGCTGTTGCTGCTGCTGCTAAGTCGCTTCAGTTGTGTCTGACTCTGTGTGACCCCCATAGATGGCAGCCCACAAGGCTCCCCTGTCCCTGGGATTCTCCAGGCAAGAACACTGGAGCGGGTTGCCATTTCCTTCTCCAATGCATGAAAGTGAAAAGTGAAAGTGAAGTCGCTCAGTCATGCCCAACTCTTAGTGACCCCGTGGACTACAGCCCACCAGGCTCCTCCATCCATAGGATTTTCCAGGCAAGAGTACTGGAGTGGGGTGCCATTGCCTTCTCCATTTCCTCTAGCTAAGGCACTAGTTTCTTCCTTTGTCTCTCTCTCTTAGGCACTAGTTTCTTTAAAAAAAGAAATGTGCGTGTATGTGCACAAGTGTGTGTGAAATAAAAGATATAAAATATAGAATGGACTGAAATCAGCAAACTTACAAAAATACCAAAGAAGCTCAACCTTTATTTATGAAAAGCACTAAAAATGTCAATAAACAAGTTGAAAAGCGAATCCTTTGGCTTCTGAGGTAACTCTGAGTTGCCAGAACCAGTAAAAGCTTTGTATAATCCTGGCAGCACATGAGTTCACCTGAGATTTTGCTGCTTCCAGCTGTATGAAATACTGTGATATACAGAGCCTAGAAACCTGGGCCAGAATCCTCAGACAAATTTCCTTTTATAATCTGAGCTGTAATTGCCTTTTAATTCAGTTCTAGTGTTAAGACTGCTTTTGTGTATGTGTAAGTTTCCTTCATCTCATCAATTCCTGGCATTTGAGAGAGTGTCTGGCACACAGTCGACCATCAGTGAACATTAGTTCTTACTGGAGATTCTCCTTTTCTCCTCCATCACAGTGACGGTCTTCTTGTGGTCGGGGGAATGCTTCTTCTGTACCTTGGTGGTTCACCCCTGGCACACTCTTCCCCTCTCCTCTGCCTTGAGCTGTTAGATCCTGGTTTTCTTCCGGGCAGGTGCCAACCTCCAGGAACTCCTGACCCTGAAGTGCATGCCTGCATGTGTGCAGCTGGCTTGGGCAGCTTCCAGAGCTATGGCACTGGCTTGCCAAAGAAGCCCTAGAGAATAAAAGTCATAGTAAGAAGTCATTATCATCAAATGCCATCACTACCTGTAATCCTTCCTTATTCTAAAAGATGATCTAGGTGCATGATAAAAAAATATCTGTAGAATTAACTCTGTCAAACCTATATATGTCAATCCATTGTTCAAAAACCAAAGTAACTAGTCCAAGTTTTGAATTTATTTGAATTATTGTCTTTAAGAACCATATTAATATCATGTTTGACTCCTTAGCATATTTTTGTCTTTTAATACAAAAATATTCCTTCTCCTGCCATCCCAACCCCTGCCAAAGGGAGTAAATTCAAAGCTCTGGGAGGATATGTTGTGTAGTTCATCCTTGAAAAGCACGGGGGGTTAGGGGTGCTGATCCTCCAGAGTTGAAAATCCATGTGTAACTTGGAGTCTGCCCTCCATATATGCGAGTCCTCTGCATCTGCAGATTCAGCCAATTGCAGCTCATGTACTATTGAAAAAACATCTGCATTATAAGTGGACCTGTGCAGTTAAAACCAGTGTTCAAGGCTCAACTGCATTTCTCTTTGCCTTTGCTTGCTTGAAATTAGGTGATTATAAAATGACTTACCTGAGCTCACCTCAGGTTCTTGCTATCCTTTAAAATGTAAAAACAAAACAAAACAAACTTTCTTTGGGGAATAGGTTGATATATTCACATATGTCACAATTCAGAGATACAAAGCAACATGCATAGTGGTTCTACTAGTGAGTGAAGAGTTAAGTCAAAGTCGGTATATTTAATTTATTCCATGACTCTTCCTGACGTGAAAGCAATGGGATGTGTGCTTTGGGGAATGCAGGGATTTTTTTTTTTAATCCAGGACTTGCCCTCAAGAGATTTACAGCCTTGTTTTAGGGAGATGTAGCAGGTATACTGAGAACCATAATATAAGTAGAAGTGGTAAGTGCCAGAGGGGGAGGTTCAAACCATAGTTTTAGCTTTTACCCATACAGTTCCTTTTCATAGAATTTTTGGATCTAGGAAAAGGTTTGTGCTCTGTGTAGTCTGACTGCTTCATTCTAATAGATGAGACTAAAGAGGTCAGGTGCCTTCTGCACGGTCACCCAGCTAGATAGCCCCTACCTTTGACAAAGATAGCTCATTCTTATAAAGCAAGTTGCTATTAAAAAAATACGTTGACACAAATGACAATGAAAACACAACTACAAAATCTGTGGGATACAGCAAAAGCAGTCCTGTGGGGAACTTCATAAGTAAATAGATCTTCCTCAAAAAAAGCAAGAAAAATCTCAAACAAGCTAACCTTACCCCCTAAAAGAAAAGGAAGAGCAAGCAAAACCTAAAGTCAGAAGGAAGGGAATAATAAAGATCAGAGAGGAAATAACATAGAGATCAAAAAAATGATAAAGCAAGCTGCTGCCTTGCTCTGTGCTTGGCAACTTAGAGGAAAGGGCACTTTGTGTGTGTAAAATCTGGACTGGGCGAGAAAGGACTGTTGCAGCTTTGTTCAGCTGGGCTCTTTGTTTGGAAACTGCCCTTAGAGGGTGGCAGGGGAGTGGTTTTGGGGGTACATCCATAATAGTTCTTGCTGACATGGGGTTAGGCTTTGTCTCTTACCCTTTACAACTTTTCTAAAATCATTTTTAAAAAGTAGACCATACGTTCACATGATTCAAAATTCAAAAGGTACAAAATGAAATTCAATTAACTCTTCCCTACCCCTGTGCCCTAGCTGACCATTCCCTTCTCTGGAAACAGCTGCAGCCAAACTTGTTAGCTTCCATTTCCAGAATAGTATATGAATGTAGAAGTTGATGCATCTAGATTCAACCCCTTTAAAAAAAAATGGTACTTGCTATGCCCTGTTGTGCGTCTTGCTTTTTTCTTTTCAGCAGTTTAACCTGATGATCTTTCCATATCATTGCACAAAGAGCTTCCTCATTCTTTTTTAGTTGGTGGTTTTTGTGGCTAACAACTGAATCCACTCTAGATGATTAAGCCAAAAAGGGATTAGAATTTTTAGGTAACTCATGGAATTGTTTGGAGTATTACAAGACAGGGGGCATCTAACTTGCCAGAAACAATGACCACACCATATATAGTTCTAGTATTAGGTGGGCGCCACCTATGCTCCTGCCTGTACTGAGTAGCAAGTAGCAGGGATCAGACTGAACTGCAGTTGCTTCCACCATCATCCTGAACCAAGAAGGCAGCTTCCCCTGCAAAAGTAGAAGCTCTGAGCAGAGTCTCTTCCCTTACATTTCTCACTTCTCAAGCAAAGTCTTGTGTGGATATTCCCATCATTTGAGACCTGGTCACATGTTTGCAGTTTAGCTGCAAAGGATGCAGCAATTTGATTCTCAGCTTTCAAGCTGGGGGCTGAGATTTGTAATGTGAGAAGTTCTCAGTAGAGAAAGGCTTTCTGAGAGATTATGGGGTAATCACAGATATGACACATGTCTACCAGAGCTGCCTAGAATTTCACTGTGGATGAACCATGATTGATTAAGCTAATATTTCAAATGATGGACCTCTGGGTGTTTTCAAATCTGTATCTTAGATGATACATATTTAATAACCTTGTACATAATGTCATTTTGCTTGTGTAAAGTGCAATGTGAATTCCTAAAATTCCTAGAGGTAGAATTGCTAGATCCAAGGTTTGATTATAATTTTTTAATTGTAATTTTTATGGATGTTGCTAAATGGTCTCTGGATGTTACACTGTTCTGTTCTTCCATTGACAGTATACAGGTTCCTGTTTTTTTTGCCTAGAGTCTTTTTCCTGTTCAGGTCCCATCTGAGTCAGGGTCACAGGCTGGGTTTTCCCCACTACTTGGGTGAGTTTTGGCCTTGGGCCAAGAATGCTGACAAACCAGATCTGGGGTCATAACCTCTGTCATTCATTCATTCATCTATCAATTAATTATCTTGACTGGATTTGGTCTATAATTTATTATAGGCTCTGGTCCTAAATTAAATGGCATCTTGGGGGAATCTAAAAGATAATCTAATTTCCAAAAAATGGTTTGCAACTTGGGAGTAGCTTATATGTTGGGAGATCTTAGATCATTATGTGCTCACAAATGCATAAGGATGTCTTCAAAGAATGGTTATGAAGAGTTATAACACCTTTTCTTTTTAAAACTAAAAAGCAAATAAGTGAAATAAGACAGACAAATACTGCATGATATCACTTATATATGGAATCTGAAAAAAGAAGACAAATGTTGAACTTATAGAAACAGAAAATGGAATGATGGTTGCCAAGGATGGTAGGGTGGGGGAAATAGTGGGAGTTGTTATTGAAAGGGTATAAATTTTCAGCTCTAAGATGAATGAGATCTGAGGATCTGCTGTATAATATATAATATGGTGAAGTGAAAGTCACTCAGTCGTGTCCAACTCTTTGTGACCCGATGGACTACACAGTCAGTGGAATTTTCTAGACAAGAATACTGGAGTGGGTAGCTTTTCCCTTCTCCAGTGGATCTTCCCAACCCAGGGATTGAACCCAGGTCTTACGCATTGCAGGTGGATTCTTTACCAGTTGAGCCACAAGAGGAAGCCCAGGAATACTGGAGTGGGAAGCCTATTCCTTCTCCAGTGGATCTTCCCAACCCAGGAATCGAACCGGAGTCTCCTGCATTGCAGGCGGATTCCTTACCAACCAAGCTATCAGGGAAGCCCTATAATATGGTGACTGTAGCTGATAATGGTATTGTATAATTAAAATTTGTTTAGAGAGTAAAACTTAAGTGTTCTCACACATACACAAAAGGTAAATATGAGAGGTGATGAATGTATAAATTAACTCGATAGTGGAAATCCTTTCACAGTCTATATGTACATCAGATCATCACATTGGTCATTTTACATATATGACAATTTTATTTGTCAATTATACTATCTCAGTAAGGCAGGCAAAAGCAAAATCCTATTTTTAGTATGTGAATTATTGCATAGATTTTGCTTGTATCTGAAATATGCTCCAGTTGGTTGCTGTGGAAGTTTATAGTAATGTAGGAAGCCCTAGTTCAAAAGCTTCTGAAAATTTTAAACAAATGTATATAAATGGGTGGAAAATGGGGGGATACAAGTGTGTTCTTTTCCTCTAGTAGAAGTTTTCACTGTTTAAGTTGGTATTTACTTAGTGCCACTAATTATTTTAGGAAAATACCTTGCTACATGTCTTTGAGTGTATCCACAGGATGTCATGTATAACTCCGGGAGGCAGTGTCTCATCAGGGACTGGTAAACCTTTCTCTGAAGGGTCTGGTAGTAAATATTAGGCTTTGAGGGTCAAGAGACAAAATTGAGGATACTATATAGGTACTCATATAACAAGAGAGAAAACAAATTTCCTCAGAGCTTTTATTGACAAAATTAAAAATATAATAATTGAATACAGGTTTTTTTTTTTTTTTTCAGGAGAGTAATACAGATCTACTAGTAAGAAGCATGGAATTCTTATTTTGGAGATAACATTTTGTCTCATAGGATTCAAAGTTTAGTGTTCCCTACCATCAAATTGACTGCAAATGTTCATCTGTAAAAACCATATAAGACTAGGCAGTGGGCCAGATCTGGCCTATGAACATCAATTTTCCAACCCCTGATGTAATGGAAAAGCCTTTACATTTGGACCCAGGCACATAGAGGTTTGTGTGCTGGCTCTGAACTTGTGACCTTGAACACGTCAGTTAACTTTCTGAGTTGTGGCATTTATTTGTGCATAAACTGGAGGTAATGACAGTCGTGGAATAAATATCTTCCTATCTTTGTTATGGTTTTTTTTTTTCGTTAAGATTCTAGTTCTGTAGATGCTGATGTCATTTAGCTAAACTTACTTGGAATTAGTATTGAGCAGAGTCAAAAGTCAGTTTGTCAGGGAATAGAATTTTCAAAAGTTCTCAATGTATTATGTGAAAACATGTTTTTGCAGTGGAGAGATCTAGCAGTCACCATCTTAACCAAGTGGCCAAGCTTAGCAATTAGTGGTGGGATGTTCTGAAATTATGTACCCCTCACTGATGTATACCTCTTACTATACCATGACGTCACCGTGTGGTGTCCTTGCCAGAAAAGTTTGACTTGAATGTTATCCCAAGGAGACAGAAACTCAAAATGTGGGATATTCTGCAGGACAACTGGCCTGAGCTCTTGAAAAGATTCAGTGTCTTGAAGAACAGGGTGAGATTGTTCTAGATTGGGGAAAGACCATGGAAACATAAGATAAAAATGTAATGCATGAACATTAAGTCCTGGATGGGAGAAAGGAAATTGTTCTGTGGACCATTTTTAAGACAGTTGAGAACATGAGAGTATGGACCATACAGTGTGATTATACTGTTGACTTCCTCAGATGTGGTGATGGTATAGGAGATAGTCCTGTTTTGAGAGGTGGCTCAGTGGTAAAGAATCCGCCTGCCAGTACAGGAGACACAGGAGACATGGGTTCAATCCTTGGGTCGGGAAGATCCCCTGGAGGAGGAAATGGCAACTCACTCCAGTTTTCTTGCCTGGAAAATCCCATGGACAGAGGAGCCTGGTGGGCTGCAGGTCGTGAGATCTCAAAGAGTTGGACATGACTTGGCGACTAAGCACGCAATAAACTATTTAGAGGTCTGAGAGGGAGGAAAAGGAGGAAGGGAGCAAAAGTAAGTTGGGGGAGGATAAGAGAGAGAAAAGAGTGAATTGTTTTGTTCAGTGCAGCTCAATGCCCTGGCTTGACATTGAGTGCAGCGTTTTCAGTGGGATGGTGCCCAGGACAAAGTACTTTTAGGTATTAGTAGGCTTCCGTGTCTGAAGTCACACCTGAGCATTGAATGTCTGTCCTCTCTTTAATGGGGTGAGGGTTTGGCTTAGGCATGTGCTGTGGCACCTCATGTTGGGTGATCAGACATGGGGATTCATATTTTCTTCGGTGGCTCACCCAGGTCCCTCCAGATTGAAAGTCCCTTTTGATATTTAGAATATATACATGAATAGGAAAGGAAAATCCAGGATAGTGAACCTGACTCTTCGGCTATTTTCTGAGAGGCTGAGGTACAACTTACAAGCTTGTGCTTTAAATTCTCTTTATGTCTGTTTTTGAGGGTGCCAGTGTGTGGGCTGTCATCTTCTGGAGGTATGCTAAGCAGAAGGAGGCTGGAGGTAGAAGCTTACAGTGCATCTTGAGGGCTCTGAGTGGCTGGAGCATCGCTGAGGTGTCCTTGGCTGTGAGATTGAGGACAAGGGGTAGAGGCCAAGGACCAGGGCAGAGTGCAGTGCAGGTTGCTTCTCATGCTCTGAGCCTGACCAGTCTGTTCTAGCTGTGCAGGAAGGGGACAGAGCAGCTAATATGCTGTTATATTCCTGCAGGAGCTCTTCAGGCTCTCTAGTGTAAGATGACTAAAGCTCATTTAGCAGCCACTTGTAAAAGTAATTACAAGATAAGAGAAAGAAGAGCATTCTGCTGCTATGTGCTATGAAAACTAATTAATTCAACAAACATTTATTGAGCAGCTGAATATGTAGTAAGAACCCTAAAGTATGAGTCCTGGGGGATACCTGTGATAAAAGATACACTTTTTACCTTGTGCTGGGCACTTGTTGGGTAGAGGAAAGAGATGGAGTACAGTGAAGACAATGACCAGAATACTGATTTTGCTGTGTTACAAGGCTAGTGATATGATAGAAAAGTAGTGAGGACAATGAGAGTGAAGAAAACATTCCATGTGGAATTGAGTATGGTTCCAAAGGTAAGATTGGTCTTGAGGTGATTTGAAAAAAGAGTCTGGTGGGTGGGAGGCATCCAGCTTCCAGGTGGGAGACATGGCAGGTGCCCAGAGGCCTGCCTGGCTGTCCTGTATTGAGAGACCTGTTAGCATCTGGGGTGGCTGAAGTTTTGGATACAGAGTGGGGAGGAGACAGACATGGGTGGGCTTGTTGGAAAGGTAGTTTGGGCCAGATGAGAGGGCCTCAAAACTGTGCTCTGGGTTTTATAGGAAAGGGCATGAGGAACTCCAGAAGCCTGTTTGAGTTGGGAGTAGTCTTGTTTCAATAAGATATGGAGGGAATGTGGAGGATGGTGTGTGAGGTTGCAGAAGTCTGGGGACACGACTTGAAGTAGTAGATGTGTGAGCAGAGACCCTGAACTTGGCCAGCTGTGGTGGAGAGAGAATAGAAAATAGGGGTCCATTAGTGTTCTTGGAGCATTCTTTCAACCCCTCCCACCAGGACTTTGGATTTTTAAATCTCTCTAAGGAAGTCTTTAAAAATACTTGAAAGAGAGAAGCTTATTCAAACCTTTGAACAGTTTTGAAAACTTATTACATTTCAGCTTGGAAAGAAAGTATTATTTCAGGCAAGCTGGCGTGGACTGATTACTCAGCATAGCCACTTAATCTTTCAGAATTAGGTAGGAGGGAAGCTATTTTAGTGGCCTTCCATCTTCTTCCAGAACTTTGTCCAGGTTCCTCCCAAATGGCCGATGAGTTTTTCTGATGCATATCCAGCACTCCAACAGTTGAGTGTGCATATGTACGCTGTGAGGAAGTTGATTTCATCCATTTCTGTTTTTTTCATCTTTTGCCGTCCACCTGAGAAAACAAACATGAGTCCATAGATTCTTTTTCTGCATTAGAAATGTCCACAATGTGTAACTTAAGATGGGTCCAGCTGAGAGGGTTGCAGTTTTGGAATTTAGACTAAAGAAGAGGAGTGGAATCTTTCCATTTTTTCTTTATTTTGAGAAAAATTTGGCAACTGGGACTGTTTGAAGGAGCAGTTATATAAAATATCCCCTGTTAATTGAGTATCTGGGGTAAGGTACTGCCATTTTTTCTTTAGATTGCATTAAAACATTTCTGCCCACAATTTAGAGCTTTTCCGTGGAGAATTTAGAATTAGAACATTTTGAACCTCAATAAAGAAAAAAACAGAATTAACCTACTTTTTGGAATGAGAAGTCTCAGGTTTATGAGGCTCCATATATAAGTTCCAAAGGCCTATAATTTATCTTCTTTGCTGCTTGAATATTTCAGAGAGTTCTTGGCATGTCTTTTAGACAAAGAGAAAGAAAGGTGACCTATGTATGGGCTTACCTCATTTATGTGTGTATCTTCTACGATGGCTACAAAGTAATGCTTCTACTGGTATATGGCAGCTAAGGACAGATTCCAAGGTAAATGAGGCAGTTTACTAATGTGAGATTTGGGTGTTAGTCTGAAAGTACCATAGTGAATGTTTTAGCAGAAATTTCAATGACCTTTAGTTAAGAACTTTTCTAGTTCCATGTGGTAGATATGGTAAAGGACTAACTGAAGGTTACCTTGATAATAAATTAACACTGACTGAACTATGGTTGTTAAGTTGTTTCCATAGCAAGGATCATAATTTATCAATATTAGGAATTATTTTACAAGACAGCTGTATTGATGATGGTGGTTTTTTCCATGTATAGGCAAGCTTGTATCTGAAGGTGTGTAATTTATTTATTCACAATAAGGAATGTATTGTAAAACTCAATTACATTTTATTTGTAAGCTTTGCTTCATTCACTTGATTGAGAATTTTTTGGACTATATTCTGGGTGTCTATCGTTGCACTAGGATGCTTGATAGAAGTTAGCCCTTGCCCTAGGAGAGCAAAATTTTAATGGGAGGAAAAGATAAACAGATAATTATAATATGTGATAAGTGTTGAAATAGACATTAAAATGCTTGAAAATGGAGAATTTCAAATGTCTACAAAATATGCAGTAGGAGGGACTTCCCTGGTGATCCAGTGGTTGAGAAACACGTGTATACCTGTGGCAGATTCATGTTGATGTATGGCAAAACCAATACAATATTGTAAAGTAATTAACCTCCAATTAAAATAAATAAATTTATATTTAAAAAATAATAAAAAAAGAAAGAATCCACCTGCCAATGCAGGGGGCACAGGTTAAATCCCTGGTCTGGGAAGATCCTACATGCCTCACAGCAACTAAGCCCATGCCACACAACTACTGAGCTCACGTGCCAAAACTACTGAGCTCATGTGCTTCAGCTACTGAAGTCCACACTCCTAGAGCCTGAGCTCTGCAACAAGAAAAGCCATCTCAATAAGAAACCCATGCACCACAACTAGACAGTGGCCCCCACTCACTGCAACTAGAGAAAGCCCATGTGCATCAGTGAAGATCAAGCACAGCTAAAAATAATAAAATAAATAAACTTAAATACACAGTAGGAGAATGAATCTTCACGAACCTATCACCCAGCTTCAGTCATTTGCAACTCTTGATAATACTTGTTTCACCCATAGTCTTCACTTACTCCTTTCCCCTCATTTGTTTTGGAACATATGCAAGATAATAATATATCATGTAATAGACATTTATAGATATTTGAGTAATCAGAGTGTATACTGGGAAAATAGACTATACCTGGGGACTTGGGAAGAAGCTATAGAGCCTGTAACATTTGAGTTTAATCTAGTAGGGAGGGAGAATGTTCCAGGTCCAGGCGAATAGGATGGAACTCAACAATTATTGAACATTGCTAAGCATTATATCAGGCTTCCCTGGTGCCTCAGTGGTAAAGAATTCACTTGCCATGCAAGAGAGGCAGGTTTGATCTTTGGTTTGGGAAGATCCCCTGGAGAAGCAAATGGCAACCCACTCCAGTATTCTTGCCTGGGCAATCCCATGGATTGAGGAGCCTGGTGAGCTGCAGTCTATGGGGTCCCAAGAGAGTTGGACATGACCTAGTGACTAAACAACAACAAAGCATTATAGTAGGTTCATTTAGTACATTATTAATTTTTTTCCCTCATACTCTTATGGGAGTGACTATCTATTTTATATTTGAGGAAACTAGATTTCAGCCTGACCAACCTTGACTTCAAGGCTATTTAGTTCCCCATCTTGTGTACTGTGTGCACTGGGCACAGAAGTGTAAAAGGGCAAGATGTTTTTGGGAAAGCAAGAGAAGATGAATGCAGCTATAGAATTGTGACCACGTGTGTGTGTGTCAAGAGGTGAAACTAGAGAAGCTGCTCAGGGCCAGGTTGTGAAGGAACTTTAGTGCTATGCTATGAAGATAAGAGTTTTGTCCTGAGGGTGGTGAGGATCCAGGCTGAGATGTCTTTCAGCCTGAGAACAGTATTGTCAGCTTTTAAAAGGCAGATATGTAGGCACTATGGAGGATGAACTGGAATTGGAAAATCTGCTGAGGGGAGACTGGTTCAAGCAAACTGTTCAACCACTGTTTATTAAGCATAAAGAATGCGCTGGGCAAAGAAACTAATGAGCAAGACACATCTTCCTATTTCATAGAGCTTAGCCTAGTGGAGAGTTAGTCACACGCAGATAGATGGCTTATTGTGATGTAATTTATTTTTTTACTTTTTATAAATATTTTTTGGCTGCACCACTTGGCCTGTGGGATCCTAGTGCCTGACTTTTTTGTTGAGAGAAGAACACCAACTATTGGAATAAAGTTAAAGAAGAAAAAAAAGAAACCTGTCCCTGCTTTATGCTAATTTGTGTGAATTTTGCTAAAAAATAAAATCTGTCATGATGGCCAAGTGAGATATTAGGAAGGAATTAAGGTGTTGCAAATGAGAAGATAGGCTTGATTTGGTAGATGGTTCTGTTATAGAATCAACTGGATGTGATTAACATTGAAAATAAGTTTCTGAATTAAGGTATGGTATGGTTGATGCCAACAGCTGAGGCGAGGGTTGCTGGAAGATCAGCAGGTTCAAGGTTATGTGAGGAGGGGCAAATGAGTAGGGCTTATTTATATTATGTCTGAGATGGCTTAGGGTATCCACGTAGAGATGTCCAGTATGGTTTTGGAAAATTGCATGAAGTATCCGAGTTGTTAGGTTTGGAGAGAATGATTTGGTGATCATTAGCATTTCTGTATGGTCATTGACGCCTGGGAAAGAATGAGATTACCAAAGAGCAGTGATTCTCAGCTTTGGCTGCACTTTAGAATTACCTTGAGAGCGTTACAAAAATACCCATGCCTGGGCTGCACTACTGAGTAATTAAAGCAGAATCTTTGGAAGTGGAGACTAGGTCCCTTTTTATTTTCAAAATCTACTTAAGTTATTCTAATATGCAGCTAGAATGGCAACAAAATAAACAAATGGGCCAAAAAATTAGATGATCGCATGTTTATTGAATGGACACTATTGTTGGCACTGCTAGTTTAACTTACATGAGGTGAGTACCTGTTTACACTTAAGGGGAGACTGAGGCACAAAAGGTAAGTAACTTGCCTTAGGTTATACAGGCAGCCGATTGGTGCTAAGGCAGGGATTCACACCTAAGTCATTTACTCCAAGAACTGTTCTTTATACCATAACATTCTATTGCTTCTCCACTCAAGAATCAATCTGAGAGGGTTGAGAGTTTTGGAATGGCAGTGTGAAAAACTCAGCAGATCTTCCTCCCAGTGAAATAACCTCTCAACTGTAAAAATTATAAAGGACAATCATTTAAAGTCTCTGGAAATTGGCCTGAAGACATACAGCAAATGTAGAAACATTTATTCAAGAAAATCTACTAAATCTTAGTAAGAACAGTGAACCAGCAGCCTTTGGGCCATGACCTCATCCTTTCCCAACCCCCATCAGTTCCATGCAGTGGAGGACTCTTCTTGGTGAGTATAGCTGAGAAGATAGGACTTACCCCTCTAACTGTAGCTCCTAGTGGGAGCAGTAGACACTAGACTACTGGAAGTACCAGAAGGAGAAAGAGAGAGGGACAGAAAAATATTTGAAGAAATAATGGCCGCAAGATAACCCAGTTTGATGACAAACAGTAGTCTTCACAACCAAGAAGCCCAGCTCTGTCCTTTCAACGGCTGGCAGTCTTACTATGACTGCAGGCTGGGGATGTCTGCAATACAGTGAAAATGCCCAGAGTAGGAGTGAAAGAGAATGGAAGTAAGGCCAGTTAAAATGCCACAAAACTCACCATTCTTCCTGAGATTAGGCTGTTTTCTTGAATAACATCACTGCACCCAACCCCGCCCCCGCCCAAAGCTGCAAACTTTTGGTCAATTTCCAGAGTTCTGTCCATTTTAGTTAGTTTCTCATTGTTCTGATGGAGGAGAGCGTTTTTGGCGACCCTTATGCTGCTATTTTTTGCTTACATCCTAGTTGAATTTTTATTGTAATTTTCTTAAGATTACTTAGTGGCTGCTTATAGTTTGTTCTGAAAGCATTTGTGATATTTTGGAAATTATTGGAATAATTATTTTTCCTGTAATTATTGGAAATCTAAATCTAAAAGTAATTATTGGAAATCTAAAATTCCATCCATAAGGAACCAACTAATAATAATAAAAAATGCACAGTATATCTTTATAGCAGAATATTATGCAGTTGTTAAAGCAACGTGGTAATTTTAATTGTGCTGATAGAGAAGAATAGTCAAGGGATAATACTAAATGAAAAACAAGTCCTAAAATAGTATGTGATAGTCTATTTGTATAAAGTTTTATTAAACAACAGGAAAAACACAGGTGTGTACTATATATATGCAGAGAACATTTCTAGAAGAAATATGTAATATTTTCCTCTGGGACATAGGAAGGAGGGTACTTCTTAGTTCTTTATCCCCACTTAGCATTATTTGAATTTTGGAGTATCTTTTACTTAGAAATAACTTTACAGACGTCATTGTATATTTAATTTGTTATTTTAAACTACCAGTAGGACATATCATGTTAGTTTAAGGTCTACAAGTGATAAAGATTGCAATATTTTGATAATAATATTTGTGTATGTAGTACTTTTTTTGTTTCCTTGAAGTGTGCACTCAAGATGTAATTTTAATGCTTAGGAAATCAGTTTGCTTGAGAACTTTAAAAAAATAATGAACTCACTTTTAATTTCGATCAACTGGGATAATCCACAAATAATGGTGATGACTAAACTGTTCTCTTTTCACCTTCGTGACTTTCTAGACTTTGTACATTATAATCCACCCCCTGAAAAAGCCACTCTTTTGTAAGAAGATTAATAGCCATCCTTTGTCACTTTTATTTTTATCTTTGAAAGAGGAGGAATAATCACCTAGTTCTGAAACATCATGCGTGGGTAGAATTGAATTACCCAAATTGAAAACCTCCCTGCAAGCTAGAGGATGAAGAATCCCACCAGCGNCTGGTATATATAGAATGAATGAACAAGGTTATTCTATATAGCACAAGGAACTATAGTCAATATCCTGGGATAAACCAGAATGAAAAAGAATATGTATTTATAGGCTTCCCCGGTGGCTCAGATGGTAAAGAATCTGCCTGCAATTCAGGAGACCTGGGTTCAATCCCTGGGTCAGGAAGGTCCCTTGAAGAAGGGAATGGCTACCCACACCAGTATTCTTACCTGGAGAATTCCATGGACAGAGGAGCCTGGTGGGGCTACAGTCAATGGGGCATGGGGTCACAAAGAATATATGTATATATAAAATATTGTATTATATTTATTGTAATATAATAATAATAGTATATTCTTAGTATAGCATATATTAATTATAATATAATAATATTTATTATATTTGTATTTTATTTATATTATACATATAAAATATATATATATAAATATATATGTAAAATCACTTAGTTGTACAGCAGGCATTAACACAACATTGTAAATCAACTATACTTCAATAAAATAAATGATAAAAAAGAAAGTGGAACTTCTAAGTGGGAAGATACATGTGAATGACCCTCAGCGTTTCTTGAAGTGTGTTCTATGAAAAAGTACATGTGTAAGGATGCTCATAGGTTTTACAAGAATAATGGCATCTCTGATTGCATAAATGTGGTTTTTGTTGCTGTTGTGTTTTTTGTTGTGGTTTTGTTGATGCAGGGCTTTTTAGAGCTCTTGAAATGTCAAAATGTTCTATGAAATTCCAAGAGAAAGCAATAGTATGCAGTTTTGTACAAGCTTTTGAGCAAGGAACACTTTCTAGCAGAAACTTTCGAAGTTCATGTTCCTCACACCCCCTCAGACATGCTAAGATGGTCTCTATCTAACCAGTCTTTCTGTGAAAGTTTTAGGTTGCTCGAGTCCTCTTATAATAGGGAAAGCTCAGGATGAGGAATTGAGGCCTGGGCTATGTTTTCTTTCCCAAGTGGGACATGGTATTATTGATGTTGTCATAAAGTATATTTGTAGTTAGTTTTCCAGGAGTGGCTGAGGGTTTTTGTCAATCCAGCTATAGTTGCTTACTCTGCTTGTCTTGTGATCAAAACCAGATGATCTGTACCAGGCAAAATGTGTAACCATATGAGCCATAGTGGTCATGTTCCAACCAGTGGAACAAACTTCAGTGGCCCCTGAGGACCTGGGAGTGGGGACCATCCTTCCAGCTTCTTTTTTCAATGGTGTTTCCTAACTGTCTTCTCTTGGAAAAGGCTGCTGTGGTCTGCATGAGATCAATCAATTAGTGTCTTCTATTTGCGAGGTCTTTTGCTCAGTGAAGAGTTGAGAGCCAAAAGGCAGAGTCTGCAAATTTGCCAAGGATGGTTGAAATACGATCCCTAACAGCAGACCAGTAGGCTTTTCTTTAGTGCTTCAGAAGTCTTCTCATTCCCAAACCATTTTCAAATGGCAATTTCCTTTCCTTTCTTGTGACACAGTCAAAAGAGGCTGCTTTTGGCTGTGGTGGAGCAAATCCGAGTTCTGTGCCTTGACTCTTTGTTGGAAGAAAGACTTGGAGTGAACTGGGCTGCCCTAGCCAGACCCTTAACCCACTCCAGTGTTCTTGCCTGGAGAATCCCAGGGATGGCGGAGCCTGGTGGGCTGCTGTCTATGGGGTCACACAGAGTCGGACACAACTGAGGTGACTTAGCAGCAGCAGCAGCAGCAGCAGCCAGACACTTATAGGCCTGAACTAACAGATACATGAACTATGTGGGGGGGGGTCCCCTGGCTAAGATCACAAGTACATGCTCCCCACGTGGCTTATTATCATCCATAGATTTGGCTGATACTATTACTGGAGGAAGAAATGGTCCTGAGAGAGGAAATGGCAACCCACTCCAGTATTCTTGCCAGGAAAGATGCATGGACAGAGGGGCCTGCCGGCTACAGTCAGTGGGGTCAAGAAGAGTTGGACACGACAGAGCGACGAACATGTCTGCGTGTATAGCTGGAAAAAACTTTGTACTCTGTGGCACATCCATTAGTCATGGGCATTAAACTTGGCAAAAAGATTCTACAACGTAAGAGAAGGGAGATGTGCTGTTTCATCAGGCAGCTTTGGTTCTTTTTTGTGTGCGTGATGTACAACATGATGATCTGACTTCATGCATCATGGAATGGTTACCACAACAGGTTTAGTGAACATCCATCATCTCATATACATACAATATCAAAGAAATAGAAAAAAACTTTTTTCCTTGCGGTGAGAATGCTTATGATTTACTCTCTTAATAACTTTCATATATAATGTACCATAGTGTTAATTTCCTTTATCATGTGTATATTACATTCCTAGTACTTATTTATCTTATTACTGGATGTTTGTACTTTTTGACCACCTTCATCCGATTCCCTCCCCCCACTATCTTCTGCCTCCAATAGCCACAAATCTAATCTCTTTTTCTATGAGGTTGTTCTTGAAGTATATTGACCTACAATACTATGTTAGTTCCTGGTACACACATGCTGACTTGGTATTTCTATACATTTCAAAATGACTGCCATGATAAGTCTAGTTGTCATCTGTCACCACACAAAAATATTACATAATAATTGACTATATTTCCCACATTGTTCATTTCATACTGTGACATTTAGTTTGTAACTGATAGTTTGTTCCTCTTAATCTCCCTCACTTATTTAACTACTCCTCTGGCAACTACCTGTTTGTTCTCTGTATCTATGATTGTTTCTGTTTAGTTATGTTTGTTCATTTCATTTTTTAGAGTCCACATATAAGTGAAATCATACAGTATTTGTCTTTCTGTGTCGTACTTAACTTCACTTAGCGTAATACCCTTGAGGGCCATCCATGTTGTTGCAAATGACAAGATTTCATGATTTTTAAAGGCTGAGTAATATTCAGTTGTATATTTACGCAACTTCTTTATCCATTCATCTACTGATGGACACAGTATGCTTCCATATTTTGGTTTTTGTAAATAATGCTGTAATAAACATAGTGGTGAATATATCTTTTCAAAATAATGTTTGACCTTCAAAGGAACACACAGAAGTGGAATTGTTGAATCATATGGTAGTTCTACTTTTAATTTTTTGACAAATGTCCATACTGTTTTCCATAGTGGCTGCATGAATTTATATTCGCACCAATAGTGAATGGGGTTTTTCTTTTCTCCATATCATTGCCAACACTTATTTCTTGTAGTTTTGATAATAGCCATTCTGACAGGTGTGAGGTGATATATCATTGTGGTTTTGATTTGCATTTTCCTGATAATTAGTGATGTCAAGCATCTTTCATGTGTCTGTTGGCTATCTCTATGTCTTCTTTGGAAAGCCGTCTATTCAGTCCCTCTGTCCATTTTTGCTTGTTTGTTTGGGTTTTTTTTTGCTGATTCAGTTTCATTTGGTAGTAATTTGTCTGTTCATAGTTTCTCAGTGGGTAAGGAATCTGCCTGCAATGCAGGAGATGCAAGAGACTCGGGTTCAATCCCTGGGTGGGGAAGATCCGCTGGAGGAGGGCATGGCAACCCACTCCAGTATTCTTGCCTGGAGAATCCCATGGACAGAGGAGCCTGGCAGCTTACAGTCCATGGGGTTGCAAAGAGTCAGACACTACTGAAGCGACTGAGCACGCACATTTTCTATTTCTTCCTGGTTCAGTCTTGGGAGATTGTACATTTCTAGGAATTTGTCCCTTTCAGCCAGTCACTACCCCCAACCTCCACTGCCCCAATGTGGACCCACACCACAGAGCTGGTGGGGCCCACGTGGGCTCCTGGTGTGCATCATGGTGTGGGCTGTGGCAGTCCCAGCTCTGTTAGAGATCAGGACCATCCTGATGTATTATCTGTGTAAGCACCAGCTCTGGCTGCTCCTGCCCTGCCCAGACTCTCTCCTGGGTGAGAGTCCCCTCGGTGTCCCACGGCTGAGTTCTCTCCCTGGTTGTGGCAGCCCTCATTCCAGTGCAGAGCTGGGAGGTGAAGTAAGTGCCTGGAGTGTTTGCTTGGCTCATGCTGGGGCACACCCCAGAGCAGCCACAGGAAACTGGGCAGCCACAGGAAACTGGGCAGCCACAGGAAACTGGGCAGCCACAAGAAACTGGGCAGTCACTGGAGCAGTCTTCAATCCGCCCTCTCCCTCTGCCTCATGAGCAAGCCAACACTGCGTGCTCCTCTTGAGTGGAGTCCAGTCTTCCCTCGGCCCTCCAACTAGCCAAGGGAGCTTGTCTCTCTTGTGTAGGACCCTAGAACTGAGATGCCCAGTGTGCGGCTCAAGCTGCTTACTCTCCAGGGGAGAGTCTCCACCTGTGTCATTTCCCTTTTCTTCTGAGTCTCCTCCCAGGGGCAGAAGCTCTAACCCAATCGTTTTATTCCCTTCCTACTTGATTACGTATGTACCTTTCTTACAGCCTTGATTGTACAGGACTCTTTCTGCCAGTTTCTAGTTAGTTTCCTGTGAGAACTCTTCCACACATTGATGTATTTTTGATGTGTTCATGGGGGAGAGGAGGTGAGTTTCACATACTCCTACACTGACATCTTGATCAATCCCTCAACAATAAGTATTATTTAGTGAAACATTTGATTAATTTATATGTAGCTCAGCTGGTAAAGAATCCACCTGCAATGCAGGAGACCCCAGTTTGATTCCTGAGTCGGAAAGATACCCTGGAGAAGAGCTAGGCTACACACTCCAGTATTCTTGGGCTTCCCTGGTGGTTCAGACAGTAAAAAATCTGCCTGCAATGCGGGAGACCTGGGTTCGATCCCAGGGTTGGGAAGATCCCCTAGCGAAGAGCATGGCAACCTACTCTAGTATTCTTGCCTGGAGAACCCCATGTACAGAGGAGCCTGGTGGGCTACAGTCCATGGGGTCTCAAAGAGTCGGGCATGACTGAGTGACTAAGCACACACATATGTATGAGTCACAATGTACGTGTGTTTCTTAATCAGAATCAAGGTTGAAAAAGTTGAGAAACACAGTTCTAAGATATCAGCTCAAAAGCATGAGGGATACTTGTGAGGATGACGGGAGATGATTTAGGCAAAGTGCCAGGAGTTCAACATACACAGCTGTTGTCAGGATGGGCTACAGAATTTGTGGGGCCCAGTGCAAAATAAAAATGTGTGACAGCTTGTTCAAAAAGCAGGAAAAATGAACCACAAAAGGTACCAAAATATAAAGACTTTTCTTTTCATGTTCTTTTATTTCCTATTTAAAATTGTGCTCCTTTGGGCATGGGCTTCCCTGGTGGCTCAGATGGTAAAGAACCTGCCTGCTATGTGGGATACCTGAGTTTGGGAAGATCCCCTGGAGGAGGGCATGGCAACCCACTCGTTTTCTTGCCTGGAGAAACCCATGGACAGAAGAGCCTGGCAAGCTATGAGGTCACAAAGAGTTGGATATGACTGAGTGATTAACACTTTCACTTTCCCTTGGGCATGCACCTTGTGGGTCAAACGGAGACCTGAAGGGTTTGTGAACAGTGACCCTGGGGCTGTGCCCTGAGACTGGGTGCTTGTGGCTCTCCAGCTTTTAGGTTCCCTCCACTCTCCAGCTGTGAGACTTACAAGCAGTGCAGTGACCTGGAGAAGTCTATCCAGGCAATTCCCCTTCCAAAGGGCCCACTGGTGGAAACCGCAGCAGATGAAAAATAATTGACTCCCCAGGGGCTTCCCAGGTGGTGCTTGTGGTAAATAATCCACCAGCCAATGCAAGTTAGACTTAAGAGATGCCGGTTTGATACCTGGGTCGGGAACATCCCCTGAAAGAGGGCCTGGCAACCCACTCCAGTATTCTTGCCTGGAGAATCCCATGGACAGAGGAGCCTGGCGAGAAACAGTCCATAGGGTCGCACAGAATCGGACACACACACACACAAAGGACTGAAACCTCTGTACCTAGGCCTGCTCAGTATCTGGATTGGTGATGGCTAAGAGGCTTAGTCTCCCAACACCCCCCTGAGTCATACACAAAGTGTGCCAAGGAGCTGTTAGCCCTGGCAAGGACCACAGCCACCATGCCCCACCCAGAGATGCCACAGGGCACATACACAGGGCTGCATGCCTCTGGTTAGGTCTTTGCTGGGAGCAAAGTGCAGTGGTGATCCTGGGTGGCTGGGGTGGGGGTGGTAACAATCCCCAGGCCTCTGGCACGTGCTCCATTATCCCATCTGACGTCACTTAGGAAACACTGATGCAAAGGTCAGATTATTAAGAATGTCAAGACGGTGACCACAGAGCGTTAATCTCCAAGTGTGAGACTGGATCGGGGCTCACCAAACTCATCTCTGGGTTTGATGATTCACGAGGAGGGTTCACAGGACTCAGCATATGGTTGTACTCATGTCTACAATTTATTACAGTGAAAAGACACAAAGCGTAATCAGCACAGGGAAAAGGTGTGTGGGATGGAGTACAGGGGAGAGACCAGGGGCAAATTTCCAAGAGCTCTCTTCCAGTGGAGTCATAAACGAGTTGTGACAACACATGTAAAATGTCCCTAACCATGAGAGCTTATTAGAGACTCAACATTCAATGTTTTTATTGAGGGCTATTCGTATAGGCACCCCTTGTTTGGCGCGTCACCCAATGCCACATTCTCAGAAGGCAAGCAGGTGTTCAGCATAAACCTTCATGTTTGCGCAACAGTCTAGGCACAGTGAGCCACCCTTATCAGTTCTGGGAATGGTGTGAACTCTCCTGTTGTTCAAGTTCCCAGTCTCCAGCCAAGAGCCAACTTTGCTAGCAGGCCTCTCCAAGGATAAGCAGTCAACCTGCTGTGTTAACTCTTCGGCACAGGGAGCCTTCTGAACGTGGGCCCTGTGCAACCTCACAGAAGCTGGCCCTAGATGCTCTCTGTCTGCTGCTGTAAAGAAGCCTTGCTCCAGCAAAGGGCACAGCAGAGTGAGGAGTACAGCCTGCGCTCTGAGGATGGAAGTCCTCAGGGTCAGTGGCTGTGAGCACAGGGAGCTTCGGTTACTTGGCTGCTGCGCTCTCTACTGTTGGGTGAAAAACAGGCTGAAAGTGCCCATTTTCACATTCTGTCTCTTCACTGACAGTCTCTCCTTGACCAAACGTTAGTCAGGCAGGCTCTTCTGAATCCTGTCCCCAGCTAGATCTTGACTTTGGGGCTTCTTTGTTTCTTTCTACATTGTCTAATTTTTAGCAAGTATCCTTAGTCATTTTAGCCAGAATACTCCATCCTTCAAATCTGATTACACTCTGTATCTGGTTTCCTCATACCCCACTACCCCCCAGGTGATGTCTGATCACTCTGACCTGACCTATTAAGATTCTTAGTAATTTTCCATCCTCTGGCCCTTCCTTTCACCCCCGTCATGAACCTGTCCCTGCTCCTTGGCTATAAATTCACTCTTTCTTTGTTGTATTCAGAGTTGAGCCCAATCTCTCTCCCCCACTGCAAAATCTCATTGCAGTGGGCCCTACAGCTCTAGCAATGGTCCTGAGTAAAGTCACGTTCATTCTATAACTGTCATACCCTCTGTTTAACCTAACTCCTACCAACTCAGTGTCATCATGGGAAGAGACAGGAGGAAAATACGATTAAAAAAATCAAAAGTGATAGCAACTACTTGTATTGGGAGACTAAGCAGACACTACTTCTCTTACTAAGAAGTTCACCTTCTAGAATTCAAAGAGAATAAAAGCTTGAAAGTCTATGCGTGTTAGTTAACCACTGCTGCATAACAAACCACTCTGAAACATAACAAGTGGCTTAATACACCAACCATTTTCATGGAGCTCACAGATCTGTAACTTGGTCTGGGTTCAGCTGGGCATATTCTTCTGTTGGTCTCAGGTGGGCTCCCTCACAACTCTGCAGTTGGCTCCCCATCAACTAGTGGTTCTGCTTCTAGGGTTTGGATGGCAGCGGCTGTGGCAACAGGGCTCACTGGGTCATATGACTATCAGACCAGGGCATGTTTACATAGAGGCAGGTAGGTTTTCAAGAAAAGCAGGAGATGGCAAGTGCCAATGCACAAATGCTTTTGAAGGCTCTCCTTGCATCACATATGCCAATATTCCATTGGCCAAAGCAAGTCGAGGGGCCAGCCCAGATGCAGTAGGTGGAAAAATAGACTCCAGCTTTGGATGCAAGGAGATGTAATGTACCTTTCAAGGGTATGGATGCTGGGAACAGATAATTTCATAGCCTACTTTCTAATCTACACACTATACTATTGATTCATTGGAACCCCATTTTAGGAAACAGAAATCAGTTACAACTGATTTTTTACAACTGATTAAATTGGATTCCAAATCACTCTAGGATTGGGTGTTCACTTATTCTTTTATGAAAATTGAGTTTTTTTTAAAAGAAGTCTGAATCAAATATAAAGAAGAGCAAACAGTTCATTTTTATTGGGCCTACACAATTTGACAACAGCAAAATGCACACACACAAGCATTTACTTTTCAGTATAGGAAAAAACATAAAAATACAAATTCTGTCTGAAAGTTAATAGATGTACCAGAAGAATACACTGGAACTTTTTAAACTCTGCCTAGCCAGAAAAGATTAATAAAGCCTATTTATCTGTTTTGTATTCTTTCTTTTATCTGTTTGCTATTCTTATGCCATATTGTGGGTTGTTCTCTCTCCTCACTATTCAGACTTGAAATGTAGAGCAAGAAAGTAGCTTTCTTCTCCTTTTTTTTTTCTTTTACAGCTTTAACAGAAGAATTGAAGTCACACAGAATGTGTGCTGTCCCCTGAGCATTTAAGTTTTTAAAGAAGCAGAACTTCACATCTCTAAAATTGCCCTTAGGGAGTTTAATTTGGCTTTGACAACACTCACACAATGGGATTTTGATGCTTTTACTGTCAATAGACTTTAAAAACATGTCTTCTAATTCAAATAAGGCCTCTGATTGCCTTTCGTTCTTCTGGCAAATTACATGTATTCAAAAGCATGAGATCTAGTTCTTAGAAATGTTTAGCCGTCAGGTGCAGCCTAGACCTTGGCACAGAAGACCAGGAAGAACACTCTGGGGAGTGAAGACCCATAGGCTCTGCCCTCTCCAAGGCAGAAAGTACTCTAGGAGGGGTGTCTTCACCTAGGGGCCTGGACAGCCAGGCTTGCATTTCCTGTGGCCAGTAGCTGGTGGCTCTGGGGTCCTTTTCAGGAGTTGGTGGCCATGTTGAATTGGCGGTCAGAGGGAGGGCACCACCTCTTGGTATACACACTGCTGCAGGGACTCACACGTGCTTTTACTTTACTCTCTTGAGCATGAGCCCTGTGGAAAAAATTGTTTTAGTCTGCCCAGGCTGTCACTGGGTGACTGAAATAACATCTTTGTTTTCTCACAGTGCCAGAGGCTGAAAGTCCTAGGTCAGGGCGACAGCATGGTCGTGTTCTGGTGAGGGGTCTTTTCCTGGCTTGCAGAGGGGCATTCTCACTGAGTCCTAACCCGGCCTTTCCTTAATGCATACATGTGGAGAGAGAACATTTTTGTATCTCTTTTGTATCTCTTCCTCTTCTTATAAAGGCACTAATTTCACTCATGGAGTCTCTACCCTTATAACTTCACATAACCTAGTGCTGTGCTGTGATAAGTCGCTTCAGTCATGTCCGACTCTTTGTGACACCATGGACGGTAGTCTGCCAGGCTCTTCTGTCCATGGGATTCCCCAGGCAAGAATAGTGGAGTGGGTAGCAGTGCCCTTCACCAGGGAGTCTTCCAGACCCAGGGCTCGAACCTGCATCTCCTGGGGCTCCTGAATTGCAGGTGGATTCTTTATCACTGAGCCACTGGGGAAGCCCCTTCTACACCTGTGCCATTCCCATATTAAGAGGTAGAGTCTCTGTCCCATCTCCTTGAAACCGATGGATTTTTTTTTTTTTTGACTGCCTCCACCCGTAGAATGTGAAGAAAGTGTTGCTATGTGACTTTGAGGTGTGATCATGAAACTGCTCTGCACTTGCACCTTAGTTTCTTGATGTGTTCATTCTTGGAATTGGCCACTGGGCTCTTAGGAACCTCAAGCTAGCCCATACAAAGAAATAACATGAGAGCCATGGAGAAGAGCTCTGGATGGTACCGCAACTGAGGTTCCAGCCAATAGCCAAGTCACCCCTAGCCTTTGAATCTTCCCAGTGGAGGCTCCCGAATTTGAAGCCTCTGTCTCTGCTGACTTCTGTCCAAATTCCTGACCCATAGACTCCACATGCAGAACAAAATGTTTTTTGGTTCACATCACCGTGTTTGGGGAGGTTGATTATACAGAAATAGTGACTGGGACCAGGGATTCTTTCCTGGGGTCCAGAATCAGAAGAAGAGGCACAATCTCATCCTAGGGAAGCAGCATTACAAGTCAGGGGACCAACTACCCTGGTTTCCTGGGACTGAGCAGATTTCTGGAATCTAGGTCTTGTGCTAAATCCTGACAAGTCCTGGGGCAACTGGAATGAGTTGATTATCTTAAGTGGGGGAGGGATTTAAGTCCTCCTAGGAGTCATTGCAGGATATGGGTCTTCCCAAGGGCTGGAGGACTTTTTCCAGCTTCATTGAGATATTTGTGTAAGACTGAGGTGTACAACCTGATGATGTAATAGACATATATATTGTGAAATGTTTAGCACAAAAAGGTTAGTTCACACGTTTCACCTCACTTAACTGCCGATTTTTGTTGTTAAGGCTGAGATAATTTAAGAACTGCTCTCATAAAAACTTCCAAGTACACAATACAGTATTGTTAAGTATAATCACTGTCCTGTACATTATATATCCCTGGAACTTCTTTTATAACTGGAAGCTTGTACCATTTGACCAACAGACATTTCCTCATTTCCCCCCATCCTGGAGGGAATGCACAAAACGAGTAGTTGGTGCCTTATTTCTTCCCAGGTGGTGCTAGTGGTAATGAACCTGCCTGCCAATGCATGAGACATGAGAGATATGAGTTCAATTCCTGGGTCAGGAAGATCCTCCTGGAGGAGGGCACAGCAATCAAGACATATAGTATTTAAAGGCAATATCTAAATAACTCAAGTTGACAGTCTACAGTCCACAGGGCAGCCTCCTGTTACGATAAACAAAGGACCAGGGCCAGAATTAGGATGAGACAGGTGTGGCAGGATTGAATCCTGTCTTCCTGCACCATATTGCTATTTTCTTTATCACGGATTTTTTTTACACTGATTTCAATTTTTGACATTTCTCTAAAAAAGACATACATATGGCCAACAGGTACGTGAAAAGATGCTCAGCATCATTAATCATCAGGGAATGTATATTAAAATCACCTCACTACTGTTAGAATGGTTATCATCAAGATGACAAAAAGATAACAATGTTGACAAGGATGTGTAGAAAAGGGAACCTTCTTGTACTGTTGGTAGGAATGTAAACTGGTGCAGCCGCTGTGGAAAACAGTATAGAGATTCCTCAAAAAATTAAATATAGAACTACCATATGACCCAGCAATTCCACTTCTGGGCATTTAGCCAAAGAAAACAAAAACACTAACTCAAAAAGAAATATGCACCCCTATGCTCATTACAACATTATTTACAATAGCCAAGCTATGGAAGCAAACTAAGTGCCCATTGATGGATGAAAGGATAAAGAAGATTTGGTATATTTATATAATTGAATATTTTTCTACATAAAATAGATTATAATCTTGCCATTTTAGACAACTTAGGTGGCCCTTGAGGGTATTATGCTAAGTTAGATGTCAGACAGAGAAAGACAAATACTGTATGATCTCTCTTATATGTGAAATAAAAAAAATTAGCTGTGTTGAGCATCTTTTCATGTACCTCTTGGCCATGTGTAGACCTTCTTTGGAAAAATGTCTATTTAGGCCCATTTTTTTTGAGTGAGTTGTTTGTTTTTTGATATTGAGCATCATGAGCTGTTTGTAAATTTTGGAGACTAATCACTTGTTGGTTACATTGTTTGCAAATATTTTCTCCCATTCTGTGGGGTGTCTTTTTGTTATAGTGAGATATCACCTCACACCAGTCAGAATGGCCATTATAAAAAAAAAATCTACAAAAAATAAATTCTGAAGTGGTTGTGGAGGAAAGGGAACACTCCTACACTGTTGGTGGGAAAGGAAATTGGTACAGCCACTATGGAGAACAATATGGAGGTTCCTTAAAAAAACTAAAAATAGAGCTACAATATGATCCAGCAATCCATGCAGCAGACCTGGGTATGGCATAAGCCCACTTGAAGGAGGTTGCCATTAACCCCATCACAGAACTACCAGAACTTACACAGGACTGGGGAAACAGACTCTTGGAGGACACAAACAAAACCTTGTGCACACCAGGACCCAGGAGAAAGGAGCAGTGACCCCACAAGAAACAGACTCAGACATGCCCATGAGTGTCAAGGTGTCTCCAGTGGAGGCGTGGGTTGGTGGTGGCCTGTTGCAGGGTCAAAGGCACTGAGTGCAGCAATGCCTGCATGGGACATTTTGAAGGAGGTCACTGTTATCTTCATTACCTCCACCATAGTTCAGGCTCAGGTAAAGCAACAGTGAGGGAACACAGGCCTGCTCATCAACAGAAAACTGGATTACAGATTTATTGAACATAGCACCATCCATCAGAAGAAGACCCAGTTTCCCCCTGTCAGCCTCTCCCATCAGGAAGCTTCCATAAGCCTCTTATCCTTACCCATCAGAGGGCAAACAGAATGAAAACCCCAGTCACAGAAAACTAACCAAACTGATCATATGGACCACAGCCTTGTCTCAGTTCAGTTCAGTTCAGTTCAGTTGCTCAGTCGTGTCCCACTCTTTGCAACCCCATGGACTGCACCATGCCAGGCCTCCCTGTCCATCACCAACTCCTGGACTTTATTCAAACTCATGTTCATTAAGTCAGTGATGCCATCCAGCTATCTTATCCTCTGTTATCCCCTTCTTCTCCTGCCTTCAATCTTTCCCAGCATCAGGATCTTTGCAAATGAGTCAGTTCTTCACATCAGATGGCCAAAGTATTGAGTTTCAGCTTCAGTTTCAGTCTTTCCAATGAATATTCAGGACTGGTTTCCTTCAGGATGGACTGGTTGGATCTCTCTGCAGTCCAAGGGACTCTCAAGAGTCTTCTCCAACAACATAGTTCAAAAGCATCAATTCTTTGGCACTCAGCTTTCCTTATAGTCCAACTCTCATATCCATACATGACTACTGGAAAAACCATAGCTTAGACTAGACGGACCTTTGTTGGCAAAGTAATGTTTCTGCTTTTTAATATGCTGTCAAGGTTGGTCATAACTTTCCTTCCAAGGAGTAAGCGTCTTTTAATTTCATGGCTGCAGTCACCATCTGCAGTGATTTTAGAGCCCCCCAAAATAAAGTCTGCCACTGTTTCCACTGTTTCCCCATCTATTTGCCATGAAGAGATGGGACCAGATGCTATGATCATAGTTTTCTGAACGTTGACTTAAGCCAACTTTTTCACTCTCCTCTTTCACTTTCATCAAGGGGCTCTTTAGTTCTTCGCCTTCTGCCAAAAGGGTGGTGTCATCTGCATAGCTTAGGTTATTGATATTTCTCCTGGCAATCTTGATTTCAGTTTGTGCTTCATCCAATCCATCATTTTGCATGATGTACTCTGAAGTTAATAAGCAGGGTGACAATATACAGTTTTGACATACTCCTTTCCCCATTTGGAACCAATCTGTTCTGTGTCTGGTTCAAACCATTGGTTCTTGACTTGTATATAGATTTCTCACAAGTCAGGTAATGTGATCTGGTATTCCTATCACTTTAAGAATTTTCCACAGTTTATTGTGATCCACACAGTCAAAGGCTTTGGCATAGTCAATAAAGCAGATGTTTTTCTGGAACTCTCATGCTTTTATGATGATCGAATAGATGTTGGCACTTTGATCTCTGCATTCTCTACGTCTTATAAATCCAGCTTGAACATTTAGAATTTCACAGTTCATGTATTGCTGAAGCCTGGCTTGGAGAATTTTGAGCATCACTTTCCTAGCATGTGAGATGCGTGCAATTGTGCGGTAGTTTGAGCATTCTTTGGCATTGCCTTTCTTTGGGATTGGAATGAAAACTGACCTTTTCCAGTCCTGTGGCCACTGCTGAGTTTCCCAAATTTGCTGGCATATTGAGTGTAGCACTTTCATGGCATCATCTTTTAGGATTTGAAATAGCTCAACTGGAATTCCATCACCTCCACTAGCTTTGTTCGTAGTGATGCTTCCTAAGGCCTACTTGACTTCACATTCCAGGATGTATGGTTCTAGGTAAGTGATCACACCATCGTGATTATCTGGGTCTTAAAGATCTTTATTGTACAGTTCTTCTGTGTATTCTTGCCACCTCTTCTTAATATCTTCTGCTTCTATTAGGTCCATACCATTTCTGTCCTTTCTTGAGCCCATCTTTGTGTGATATGTTCCCTTGGTATCTCTAACTTTCTTGAAGAGATCTCTAGTCTTTCCCATTCTATTGTTTTCCTCTATTTCTTTGCACTGATCACTGAAGAAGGCTTTCTTATCTCTCCTTGCTATTCTTCGGAACTCTGCTTTCAAATGGGTATATCTTTCCTTTTCTCCTTTGTTTTTTACGTCTCTTCTTTTCATAGCTATTTGTAAGGCCTCCTCAGAAAGCCATTTTGCCTTTTTTTTGCATTTCTTTTTCTTGGAGATGATCTTGATCCCTGTCTCCTGTACAATGTCACGAATCTTCATCCATAGTTCATCGGGGACTCTGTCTATTAGATCTAGTCCCTTAAATCTATTTCTCACTTCCACTGTATAATCATAATGGATTTTATTTAGGTCATACCTGAATGGCCTAGTGGTTTCCCCTACTTTCTTCAATTTAATTCTGAATTTGGCAATAAGGAGTTCATGATCTGAGTCCAGCTAGCTCCCAGTCTTGTTTTTGCTCACTGTATAGAGCTTCTCCATCTTTGGCTGCAAAGAATATAATCAATCTGATTTCGTGTTGGCCATCTGGTGATGTCCATCTGCAGAGTATTCTCTTGTGCTGTTGGAAGAGGGTGTTTGCTATGACCAGTGCATTCTCTTGCAAAACTCTATTAGCCTTTGCCCTGCTTCATTCTGTACTCCAAGGCCAAATTTGCCTGTCACTCAAGATGTTTCTTGACTTCCTACCTTTGGATTGCAGTCCCCTATAATGAAAAGGACATCTTTTTTGTGTGTTAGTACTAAAAGGTCTTGTAGGTCTTAATAGAACTGTTCAACTTCAGCTTCTTCAGTATTACTGGTCAGGGCATAGACTTCAAATGACCATTATATCTACTACTGTGGGCAAGAATCCCTTAGAAGAAATGAAGTAGCCCTCATAGTCAGCCCTCAGGAGTCAACAAAAGAGTATAAAATGCAGTACTTGGATGCAGTCTCAAAAATGACAGAATGATCTCTGCTCATTTCCAAGGCAAACCATTCAATATCACACTAATCCAAGTCTATGCCCCAACCAGTAATGCTGAAGAAGCTAAAGTTGAATAGTTCTATGAAGACCCATAAGAACTTCTAGAACTAACACCCCTCCAAAATGTCCTTTTCATTATAGGGGACTGGAATGCAAAAGTAGGAAGTCAAGAGATACCTGGAAAGTGAAAGTGAAGTCGCGCAGTCGTGTCCGACTCTTTGTGACCCTGTGGACTGTAGCCCACCATGGTCCTCTGTCCATGGGATTTTCCAGGCAAGAGTACTGGAGTGGGGTGCCACTCCCTTCTCCAGAGGAACTTCCCAACCCAGGGATTGAACCCTGGTCTCCTGAATTGCAGGCAGATTCTTTACCATTTGAGCTACAGGAAAGTCTCCATTCAGGTATGACCTAAATCAAATCCCTTATGATTATACAGTGAAAGTGACAAATAGATTTAAGGATTAGATCTGATAGACAGAGTGCCTGAAGAACTATGAACAGAGGTTCGTGACATTGTACAGGAGACAGTGATCAAGACCATCCCCAAGAAAAAGAAATGCAAAAAGGCAAAATGGTTGTCTGACAAGGCCTTACAAATAGCTCAGAAAAGAAGAGAAACTAAAGGCAAAGGAGAAAAGGAAAGATATACTCATTTGAATGCAGAGTTCCAAAGAATAGCAAGGAGATATAAGAAAGCCTTCTTCAGTGATCAATGCAAAGAAATAGAGGAAACCAATAGAATGGGAAAGTCTAGAGATCTCTTCAAGAAAATTAGAGATACCAAGGGAATATTTCATGCAAAGATGAGCACAATGAAGAACGGAAATAGTATGGACCTAACAGAAGCAGAAGATATTAAGAAGAGGTGGCAAGAATACACAGAAGAACTATACGAAAAAGATCCTCATGACCCAGATAACCACGATGGTGTGATCACTCACCTAGAGCCAGACATCTTGGAGTGCGAAGTCAAGCAGGCCTTAGGAAGCATCACTATGAACAAAGTTAGTGGAGGTGATAGAATTCCAGTTGAGCTATTTCAAATCCTAAAAGATGATGCTGTGAAAGTGCTACACTTAATATGCCAACAAATCTGGAAGACTCAGCAGTGGCTACAGGACTGAAAAAAGTCAGTTTTCATTCCAATCCCAAAGAAAGGTAATGCCAAAGAATGTTCAAACTACCGCAGAATTGCACTCATCTCACACACTAGCAAAGTGATGCTCAAAATTCTCCAAGCCAGGCTTCAAGAGTACATGAATTGTGAACTTCCAGATGTTTGAGATGGATTTATAAAAGGTAGAGGAACCAGAGATCCAATTGCCTACATCTATTGGATCATGGAAAAAGCAACAGAGTTCCAGAAAAACATCTACTTCTACTTTATTGACTACACCAAAGCCTTTGACTGTGTGGATCACAACAAACTGTGGAGAATTCTTCAAGAGATGGGAATACCAGACCACCTGGTCAGGTATGCCTCATGAGAAATCTGTATGCAGGTCAAGAAGCAACAGTTAGAACGGGACATGGAATAACAGACTGGTTCCAAATTGGGAAAGGAGTACATCAAGGCTGTATATTGTCACCCTGCTTATTTAACTTATATGCAGAGTACGTCATGCAAAATGCTGGGCTGGATGAAGCACAAGCTGTAATGAAGATTGCTGGGAGAAATATCAATAACCTGAGATATGCAGATGACACCACCCTTATGACAGAAAGTGAAGAAGAACTGAAGAGCCCCTTGATGAAAGTGAAAGAGGAGAGTGAAAAAATTGGCCTAAAACACAACATTCAGAAACCTAAGATCCCATCACTTCATGGCAAATAGATGGGGAAACAATCAAAACAGAGACAGACTTCATTTTGGGGGGCTCCAAAATCACTGCAGGTGGTGACTGCAGCCATGAAATTAAAAAACGCTTGCTCTTTGGAAGAAAAGCTATGACCAACCTAGACAGCATATTTAAAAGCAGTGACATTACTTTACCAACAAAGGTCTGTCTAGCCAAAGGTATGGTTTTTTCCAGTAGTCATGTATGGGTGTGAGTTGGATTATAAAGAAAGCTGAGCACCAAAGAAATGATGCTTTTGAACTGTGTTGTTGGAGAAGACTCCTGATAGTCCCTTGGACTGCAAGGAGATCCAACCAGTCCATCCTAAAGGAAATCAGTCCTGAATATTCATTGGAAAGACTGAAACTGAAGCTGAAACTCAATACTTTGGCTATCTAATGGGAAGAACTGACTCATTGGAAAAGACCCTGATACTGGGAAAAATTGAAGGTGGGAGGAGAAGGGGATGACAGAGGATGAGATGGTTGGATGGCATCTGAGACGTGATGGACATGAGTTTGAGTAAGCTCTGGGAGTTGGTGATGGACAGGGAAGCCTAGCATGCTACAGTCCATGGGGTCACAAAGAGTTGGACACGACTGAGGGACTGAACTGAACTGAACTAAAAAAACTAAATATAGAGCTGCCATATGATCCAGCAATCCCATGCCTGGACATATGTCTAGAAAAAAGCATGGTTTTAAAGGATATATGCACCCCAATGTTCATTACAGCAATGTTCACAATAGCCAAGACATGGAAGCAGCCTAAATGTCCATTGACAGATGAACAGATAAAGAAGATGAGGTACATATATACAATGTAATATGGAATATTGCTCAGCCATTTAAAAGAATGGAATAATGCCATTTGAAGCAACACGGATAGACCTGGAGATTATTATACTAAGTCAGAGAAAGACAAATATCATTTGATATAATTTATATAAAATGATAGAAATGAAATTATTTACAAAACAAAGACAGACTCACAGACTTACGAGAATAAATTTATGGTTACGGGGTAGAGAGGGATAGATTGGAAGTTTGGGATTGACATAGATTGATACATGGTTATATTTGAAATAGATAACCAACAGTTCAGTTCAGTTCAGTCGCTCAGTCGTGTCTGACTCTTTGTGACCCCATGAACCACAGCATGCCAGGCCTCCCTGTCCATCAACAACGCCCGGAGTTTACCCAAACTCATGTCCATTGAGTTGGTGATGCCATGCAACCATCTCATCCCCTGTCATCCCCTTCTTCTCCCGTCCTCAATCTTTCCCAGCATCAGGGTCTTTTCAAATGAGTCAACTCTTAGTGCCAGGTGGCCAAAGTATTGGAGATTCAGCTTCAATATCAGTCCTTCCAATGAACACCCAAGACTGATCTCTTTAGGATGGACTGGTTGGATCTCCTTGCAGTCCAAGGGACTGTCAAGAGTCTTCTCCAACACCACAGTTCAAAAGCATCAATTCTTTGGCTCTCAGCTTTCTTTATAGTCCAAGTCTCACATCCATACATGACTACTAGAAAAACCATAGCCTTGACTAGACAGACCTTTGTTGACAAAGTAATGTCTCTGTTTTTTAATATGCTGTCTAGGTTGATCATATTGCTGGGAGAAATATCAATAACCTCAGATATGCAGATGACACCACCCTTATGGCAGAAAGTGAAGAGGAACTAAAGAACCTCTTGATGAAAGTGAAAGAGGAGAGTGAAAAAGTTGGCTTAAAGCTCAACATTCAGAAAACAAAGATCATGGCATCCGGTCCCATCACTTCATGGCAAATAGATGGGGAAACAGTGGAAACAGTGTCAGACTTTATTTTTTTTTTGGCTCCAAAATCACTGCAGATGGTGATTGCAGCCATGAAATTAAAAGACGCTTACTCCTTGGAAGAAAAGTTATGACCAATCTAGACAGCATATTCAAAAGCAGAGACATTACTTTGCCGACTAAGGTCTGTCTAGTCAAGGCTATGGTTTTTCCAGTAGTCGTGTATGGATGTGAGAGTTGGACTGTGAAGGAGGCTGAGCACCAAAGAATTGATGCTTTTGAACTGTGGTGTTGGAGAAGACTTCTGAGGGTCCCTTGGACTGCAAGGAGATCCAACCAGTCCATTCTGAAGGAGATCAGCCCTGGGATTTCTTTGGAAGGAATGATGCTGAAGCTGAAACTCCAGTACTTTGGCCACCTCATGCATAGAGTTGACTCATTGGAAAAGACTCTGATGCTGGGAGGGATTGGGGGCAGGAGGAGAAGGGGACAACAGAGGATGAGCTGGCTGGGTGGCATCACTGACTCAATGGACGTGAGTCTGAGTGAACTCCGGGAGTTGGTGTTGGACAGGGAGGCCTGGCGTGCTGCGATTCATGGGGTCGCAAGGAGTTGGACACGACTGAGCGACTGAACTGAACTGAACTGAACTGAGGTTGGTCATAACTTTCCTTCCTAAGAGACAACCAACAAGGACCTTCTATATAGCATAGAGAACTCTGCTCAATATTCTGAAATAACATAATTCCCATAAATGGGAAAAGAATTTTAAAAAGAATAGACACATGTGTATATATAACTGAATCATTTTGCTGTACACCTGAAATTAACACAACATTGTTAATGGACTATGCTCCAATTTAAAAAATAAAATTAAACCCCCCCGCCAAATTCATGCATACAGAGAATGGAATGGTGGAGGTTTCTAAAGGCAGCGGTAGAGGGTGTGAAAACGGGTAAGCTGGTTTTTTTTTTAAAGTTTAAATAAATTGTATAATTTAAAATAACAATAAATAAAAGGCTAGTTGTTACCTTGTGGTAGTATAGAATTTGGAAAACGTTTGGGGATGTAAAAAAATATTTCATTAAGTTTCTTTGGTGGTTCAGACAGTAAAGAATCCACCTGCAATTCAGAAGCTGGGTTCGATCCCTGGGTGGTGAGATCCACTGGAGAAGGAAATGGCAACCCACTCCAGTGTTCTTGCCTAGAGAATTCCCTGAACAGAGAAGCCTGGTGGGCTATCGTCCATGGGGTTGCAAGAATTGCACATGACTGAGCGACTAATACATTGCACACATTATTTATCTTAATTTCTGAAATGTTGGCACTCCCTTAAATTTTGTGCTCTAGGTGAATGCCTCACTCCAATTCTGATACTGAGTGGGGCTCCTGGGCATAAAGGCCTTTCTGTGCCCCTCTTTCTGGATTATAGGAAATAGGCCACATTCAGTCTCCGAAACCTCCCCTGAGTTCCAAAGAGCAGGTTAAAACAGATGCTAATCAGGGAAGGGAGGGCATGCAGAGACAAGGGAGGAACAGTCAGGGAACAATAGTATAGCCTTGGGGCAGGGTCTTGGTTTGCCTCAAGAGGTATACATAACAATATCTTTGAGCTTCCTGTAAAGGGCTTCCCTGATGGCTCTGATAGTAAAGAATCTGCCTGCAATGCAGAAGACCCAGGCTCCATCCCTGGGTTGGGAAGATCCTCTGGAGAAGGGAATGACTGCCCACTCCAGTATTCTTGCCTGGAGAAGCAGTTGCTCAGTCGTGTGTCTTGTCGTGACTCTTGTGACCCCACAGACTGTAGCCCATCAGGCTCCTCTGTACATGGGATTTCCCAGGCAAGAACACAGGAGCCATTCATTCTCTTCTCCAGGGGATCTTCCCCCACCCAGCGATCAAAACTCTATCTCCCTATACCCCAATACAAAATACAAAGTTTAGGAAAAAAAAAAAAACCTCCCAGGTTGGGACACACAGGTTTTCAGGGCAGGAGCCTACTCTGTTCCCCTTTGCTTGGCAAAGCAATAAAACTATTATTTTCTACTTCACTCAAAACTCTGACTCTGAGATTTAATTTGGTGTAGGGGTACAGAGGTCGGATTTGGCTTCAGTTCTTCCACCTTGTTTGGAAAACCCCACTTCCTAACAGTAGTCAGAAGCTGCTGGTCGCCCTCTTAAAGGACTTAGACTCCCTTTGCTGGTATGGTATGCCTCTCTCCCACCTTCTGTGGGCCATGAGGCTAATGGCTGATGCGTCTGACCTTCTGCAGAGGCCTCCCCTTGGACTGCAGGAGCCAGAAGTGCCTGAAGATTTATGTCCTTGGGGTGACCTTTAGCCAATGTCTCACAGATGTAGAAGTACAAAAAGCCCAGCTCACTTGCCCCTAGACCAGTACTAAACTCTGAAGAGCAGTTTTTGCCTTGGAGCTCTGTGTGGTATCAGCTGAAGCCAGAGCATCACCTAAAGCCCCAGCTTTGCTTAGCTCTGTCCCCTGCTCCGTTCCCAGTTTCTCTCAAGAGCATCTTCTACATAAATCACTTCTGCCTATGTTCTCATCATAGAGGCTGCTTCTGCAAGAATACCACCACTCAGTAAAACTTGAGAGCCCAAACTTAAGAGCCCTGTAGAACTCTTCATTTTTTGCATTCTGCCTAGGAAACCAGGTTTCCTTGGCAACCAGATTCATCACTATGGCAACTATGAGTCATGGTTGCCAAGGGAAACGTGACTTCCTGAAAAGAGAGATAGGCACTCATTGCTTATCTTGGTATTTTTTTTTTCCTCTCTCAATTCTGCTTTTTCTCTCCATGGCACTTGTGTGTGGGGGCTGTAGGGTTCTTTGCTTCTCTTAAAATGTTTCCTTTTAATGAAACTTGCATGAAATGGATCAGGTATGGGACTGGAGAGACAGATGCTTGGTTGTCCCTTGGTTTGCTCCAGAGGGAGTGCCATGAGACCAGCTAGATGCCAGAGGGCAAGGCACCCACAGATGTGGTTAGTCCACAAAGCATGTGTGCTTAGTTGCTCAGTAGTGTCTGACTTTTTGCAACGCTATGGACTGTAGCCCGCCAGGCTCCTCTGTCCACGGGGATTCTCCAGGCAAGACTACTGGAGTGGGTTGCCAAGCCCTCCTCCAGGGGATCTTCCCAACCCAGGAACTGAACCCAGGTCTCCTGCATTGCAGGCAGATTTTTTTTACAGCCTGAGCCACAAGGGAAACCTGGTCCACAGAGTGAGGTCAAGACAAAACAGAACTCAGTGTGCCAAAACAAATCTGCTCCACCAGACTCTCCCCTGAAGTACCCATGGAGAGGGGTGACTGAGGGTGGGTGCAATTGTAGTACCTCAATATATGAAACTTTACCATAATTTCAAAATAGTGCTTCATTCAAAGATGTTTGTACCCATGTAATTTTTTTCAAGTTGAAAGGACCCATAAAAAGCAGCTAGCTCTTTGCATAGGGCCTTGTTCTCTCTGATGGTAAACTGTTTTTGTTTTTACTGGACAGCTCTTTCTCTCTTTGGGACTGACAGTGTGTGTGCTCTGCTGCTAGCTCAGGCTCCCTCGGCTGACGAGGAGCCCTGGTAGACTGGCAGGTGCCCCCTTGCCATCTGTCCTGCTGCCTACTGGCTTCTCAGGAGAGCAGTGCAGGGTCAGCTCTGAGAGAATGGAGGCATCTTGTTGGCTTTATTTTTAAAAAAGCAACTCACAACACAAACCCCCCCTATTATTCTAAGAATCTTTTCTCTTTCCTGTTCTGCTCTCTGTTTCCATGGAAATGGAGCTAGTAAGTCAATGGCTGCAGTGGTTGTATAATGTTCTTTGTTCCCTTCTTCGTGGAAGAAAAACACCTTGATTTCTATTTGTCCTCTTTGTTAGTGGCAAGGTATTGTCATTGTAAAGCCCCAGATCTGACAATGAGTCATGAATGGGGCCAAGGAGAGGAGACTGCCCAGGCTTTCAGGAGGAAGATCCTCTTCTTCCTCTTTTCCATCCAGCCCTGGAATAAATGCATCAGGAGCTGAGATGGGGATAGAGGCAGAGTGGATCCAGTCCCCTTAACCTCCAAGTTCAGCCTGCAAACTCAGTGATGAAGGTGCTTCCTGGTTTGACATTGAGCCCTAGCTGTTTGGCTGGGTTTTCCCCTGGGGAAGAAACAACTCAGGGCGAGTCCATATTGAGGAGGAGTAGATTAGTGCTGGGGTACTGAACACTGTTGACATCCCACCCAGAGCTTCTCCATTCCTTTTACAAATGCTGTGTGCCCATGCCCCAGCATCTGCAGACTTTGCTGCTCATAGCTGCTCATAACTGGTACCCGTGACCTTCAGAGGCTTTTCCCTGGACCCAAGTCACTTCATCTGTATGGAGCTGGTAAATATTTAGCAACTGGCTAAACAAACAAATAAACAAAATAAAACAAAACAAAAAAACAAGTCTGATTTGTAGCATTTCCCATCTTCCAATGGGGCTTCCCAGGTGGTGCTAGTGGTAAAGAATCCCTCTGCCAATGCAGGAGATGTAAGAGATGTGGGTTTGATCCCTGGGTTGGGAAGATCCCCTGGAGGACATGGCAACCCACTCTAGTATTCTTGCCTGGAGAATCCCATGGACAGAGGAGCCTGGCAGGCTACAGTCCATAGGGCTGCAGAGAGTTGAACACGACTGAATGACTGAGCACATACATATAAATACTACCACTATGGCTCATTTCAAGCTACCAATGCGATGTTACTAAATTCAGAATTGGGAAGAGTTGCCTCTCAAGAGCCAATGAAAACTGACTGCGGTACACCGGTAGTTGAAAGGGTTCCATTCCTACTCCTGCCCGGGTAGCCAATGACAGACGGATGTGGGAATACAAAACCCAGTTCCCTTTTGTGCGGGGGACTGCCCGTGAAGGGTTAAGTCTTGGGAGCTGCTCGGCGTTATGCAGAGCCTTAGGCACGTCCCTAAGCTCCCTGTCCCGCCCCCCTAAAGAATTTACTACCCTTAAGGCTCCGGGACGTCTCAGTCTTGCAACATTTCATAAAAGATAGATTAGCTTATTGATAGAAGATAGATTATCTATCTGTGATCTGCACACAATGGTAAGGGTCTTGTGATTGTATCTGGAGATTAATATACAATCTTGTGAATGTCAGAAGTCACGTACTTTATCCTATATATACTGCAGCACAATAAAGGAAGGCATCAGCCATTTTGGTCTGATCCTCTCAACCCCATCTTTCGTCTCTCTCTTATTTTTCTTAGCGGGGACGCTCCGTTCTCTCCCTGTGCAGGTGCGACCCTTGTTTGTGCTGGCCGCGGCACTTTTGTTCCGAGGACCGAGGAAACAAACTCTAAGGTGTAATCGACATTTCAGAGCTCCTTTGGAAATCAAACTGAGTTTGGGACTTTATGTGCAACTATATACTTTTACCTGGTTTCCTCCCCTTCTCATTTGGCTTCCTCCATTCCTTTGTGGCTTCTTCTGGAAGCATTTCCTTAATGAGTCATTTGCACACAAACACTCATCTCAGGGTCTACTTCTAGGAGAAACTGATCTAAGACTGCCAATCACATGCGCTGCCAGGGGGCAGAGAGAGATCCTTCTTTTAAAAAAGGTTATGCTTAAAAGGTGGACAGCAACAGAAAATGACAGTGAAAGAATATTATGGTTACTTTATGGACTTGTATTTATTAAATTTTAGAGTTCTGTGGCCTAGGAATCAGGGGATAATTCTCTGAGTGGATTCCACCATCTTGAGGAAGGGAGACAATCAAAGGACTGATGGCTGGTAGGTTAGGGAGCTATATGTGAAGAAGAACATTCATCTGAGGAAATGGGACTTTGTGAGAATGATAATAGTTATTATCATTTACTGAGAGCTTACTGTGTGCCAAGCACATGTTTAGTGCTCTACTGACGTTATTCAGTAATCTGTTTACATGATTTCTTTATTGAGCATTTACTATGTATCAGATACTGTTCTAAGCAGCAACCAAAGTAGTAAACCAAAGTTCCTGCTCTCCTGGAGCATACACTTTAGTCTGGGGGAGATAGACAGTGAACAAACATGTTTATAATATGTTCAGTGATATAAAAACAAAATAAAGCAGGTAAACGAATGAAGTGACTGGGGTTAGGGTGTGTAATGGTTTCCTAAGGCTGCCATAACAGATTACCAGAAACTGGATGGTTTAAAACATTAAGAATTAATTCTCTCACAGTTCTGAGGGTAGTAGTCTGAAATCAAAGTACTGGCAGAGCCGCAGTTTTATGAAGGCTCTAGAGGAAAATTTGTTCCAGGACTTTCTCTTAGCTTCTGATTTACTGGCAACCCTTAGCGTTCTTTGCTTGTAGACACATAGCTCCAGTCTCTGCCTCTGTTGTCTCATGAGGTTCTCCCTTCTCTGTCCCCGTGTTTCTTCTCTTCTGATAAGGATACCAGCCACATTACATTAGGGCCATACTCTGGGGTATGGCCTCATCTTAATTTGATTACATCTTCAACACCCTATTTCTGAATAAGTTCATACTCAGATACTGAGGGTTAAAATTTCGCCAAATCTTTTGGGAAGACACAACTGAACTCACATTACAGTGCTGTCTTTGTATAGGTTTGTCCTCTCTGAGAGGATGACATTTGAGCAGAAAGCGGGATAGTTTCAGCCAGAGTGAGCTATGTGGCTATGAAGAACGGTGAGTGCAAAGGCCCTGAGGCAGGATCAGGCTTGGTAGAGTCCAGGAGCATCAAAAAGGTTGGCATTTCAAGAGTAGAGTGAGTGTGTGTGTCGGGGTGGGAGGCAGGTAAAGTGGTCAGAAAGGTAGCAGAGGGCTAGATTGTATAGAGTCTGATATACACCATGGAGAGGACTTTGGCTTTGACCTTGAGAAAGATGGGAGCTGCTAGAAGGCTTTGAGAAGAGGAGGGATGTGATATGATTTATGATTTTAAAAGATACCTCTGACGGCTGTGTGGAGAATACACTGAAGGAAAGGAATGAGGGAAGCAGAGTGTCCAGAGAGGAGGCTGTGGCAAAAATCTGGGTGAGAGGTGCTACTAGCTTGCATCAGTTGTTGCTGGGGAAAAAAATGACTGAATTTTAGACAAATTTGGAAGGTGGAGCCTAGCACAGCATCTGCTCATTTACTCTCTCAGCAACACAGTGCGGTAAGCACTTATTATCCTCACTTTGCAAGCAAGTGAACCAGACTTATTTTATTTATTTATTTTTTGCTTTATTTTCCTTCTACTGTTCTTGGTTCAAAGATATGTCAAATGGCAAATTTGAAAGAGTGCTTGAGTCTTAGAAACAGAAGAGAAATTAAGTAAGAGGTGATCTGCTCAGAATGTCAATGTGGAAAATAATCAGTGAAGTTGCTCCATATTTAAATATTTGAATGATTAACTCAAAGTTTTTGTCTCTCAGTTGTATATGGTCTGAAGTATGAAGATCTAACAAAAAGCTGGATATCTATTTTCAACCACAAGTCATCTGACCAGGATGAGAAAGCTATCATTATCACCTCTGTCTGCACAGTCTCCCACCCATTTTCTTCTATACTAGACTCCATCTTTTAGACTAGCCATGGTATCTGGGCTTCCCAGGTGGCTTTAGTGGTAATGAACATGCTTGCCAATGCAGGAAACGTAAGAGATGTGGGTTCAATCCCCACGATCAGTTGGGAAGAGCCCCTGGAGGAGGGCATGGCAACCCACTCCAGTATTCTTGCCTGGAGAGTCCCATGGACAGAGGAGTCTAGTGGGCTACAGTCCATGGGGTAGCAAAGAGTCAGACATGACTGAAGTGACTTAGCATGCATGCACACACGTACCCATTACTGTATCTCCCACGACTGAAAGAGCCCAAGGTCTGTTTTAATCAGAAAGGTTAATAAGCTTGCCCAGAGTTACTCAGCTGCTAGTACACTGAAGAATGAGGCCTGGCACCTAAGTCTGTCCAGCACTGGCACCAACAATCTTAACAACCATGCTGAAAGTTCCACATTCCCTTTGCTTCCACCCTTCCTGGCTGTGGGTTGGCAGAGTGGCCTGGGGGTGGAAAGGAGTCTGTAGAGGGCTGGATGATGGCCCCCCAAAAATCATGTCCATACTCTAAACCCCAGAACCTGTGGTGTGACCTTATTTGGAAAAAAGGTCTTTGCAGATATAATTAAGGGCTTTAAGATAGGGAGGTTACCTTGGATTCTTATAGGTATGCCTGAAATCCAACTACAAGTGTCCTTATAAGAGACAAAAGAGAAGACATAGACACAGAGGAGGAGAGGAGAAGGTCACATAAAAATGGAGGGAGAGAAAGAACATCTCAGCCACCGGAAGCTGGAAAAGCCAGGGAAGGATTCCCCACTAGAGCCTGCAGAAGGAACATAGCCTGGCTGACAACTTGATCTCAGACTTCTAGCTTCCAAAACTGTGAGAGAATACATTTCTGCTGTTGTAGGTCACCAAGTTTGTGGTCATGTATTATGGAAGCCCCAGAAAACGAACAGTGAAGGACAGGGAAGCCTGGAGTGCTGCAGTTCATGAGGTCGTGAAGAGTCACACACGACCTAATGACTGAACAATAGGAAATTAACACAGAGTCAGGCAGAAGTGAGTCCCTTCAGCTCAGTCAGTGTGAGCTGGGGAAACTGGAGATTATTTCAACTCTGTGAGTCTCATTTTCCTCATCTCTACATTACAGGGGAGTAATATTGTCCTTGTCAGGCTCCTCAGTTCAGTTCAGTTCAGTTCAGTCACTCAATCGTGTTTGACTGTTTGCAACCCCAAGGACTGCAGCACACCAGGCTTTCCTGTCCATCACCAACTCCCAAAGCTTGCTCAAACTCATATCCACTGAATTGGTGATGCCATCCAACCATCTCATCCTCTGTTGTCCCCTTCTCCTCCTGCCTTCAATCTTTCCTAGCATCAGGGTCTTTGCAAATGAGTCAGTTCTCATCAGGTAGCCAAAGTATTGGAACTTCAGCTTCAGCATCAATCCTTCCAATGATTATTCAGGACTGATCTCCTTTAGGATGGACTGGTTGGATCTCCTTCCAGTCCAAGGGACTCTCAAGAGTCTTCTCCAACACCACAGTTCAAAAGCATCAATTCTTCAGCACTCAGCTTTCTTCATAGTCCAACTCTCACTTCCATACGTGACCACTAGAAAAACCATAGCCTTTACTATAGGGACCTTTGTTGGCAAGGTAATGTCTCTGCTTTTTAATAAGCTGTCTAGGTTGGTCATAGCTTTTCTTCCAAGGTGCAAGTGTCTTTTAATTTCATGGCTGCAGTCACCATCTGCAGTGATTTTGGAGGCCCCCCCCAAATACAGTCTGCCAGTGTTTCCACTGTTTCCCCATCTATTTTCCATGAAGTGATGGGACCAGATGCCATGATCTTAGTTTTCTGAATGTTGAGTTTTAGGCCAACTTTTTCACTCTCCTCTTTCACTTTTGTCAAGAGGCTCTTTAGTTCTTCTTTGCTTTCTGCCATAAGGATGGTATCATTTGCATATCTGAGGTTATTGATATTTAGGCTCCTAGGAGGATTCAATTAAATAATGTTTCAATATGTTCGTAGTGCTGAAGGACAGAGTGGGCTGGTCACAGGCTTGGGACACTGCCCTGTCACAATTAGACTCAGGATGAAGCTAGTGTCCTCAGAAGGAAGCAAAAATTGAGCTGAATTAATATCAAATGAAATATTGTTAGATGCCTTTAAGTCTCAGACTATCATTTGGTCACTTACAACTTATTCTGATTGAAATACACATTAATGATAAGTGTTAGTACAATTAATTACTTCTTAGCTTAAGCAAATTAGTTTGAGTTTGTATGATAAGCAAGAAAAAAGCAGAGTGTTATCTGCAGGATATCTGAGCCCCCGTTGTGCGTGCAGGAAATGGCTACTCACTGCAGTACTCTTGCCTTGGAAATCCCATGGACAGAGGAGCCTGGGGCTATAGTCCATGGGATCACAAAAGAGTCAGACAGGACTGAGCCACTGAGCGCATACACACACACATAGTCCCTACGGTATACAGTAGGACCTTGTTGGTTATCTATTTTATACATAGTAGTCTGTGTATGTTAACCATTTCAAATGTTAATCTCAACCAAAGACATCCTCACAGACACATCCAGAATAATGTTTGACCAAATGTTTGGGCACTCCATAGCTTGATCATGTTAAAACATAAAACTAACCAATCACAATAAAGGACAGAAATGGTATGGACGTAACAGAAGCAGAAGATATTAAGAAGAGGTGGCAAGAATACACAGAACTGTATAAAAAAGAGCTTCATGACCAAGATAATCACGATGGTGTGATCACTTACCTAGAGCCAAACATCTTGGAATGTGACGTTAAGTGGGCCTTAGAAAGCATCACTACGAACAAAGCTGGTGGAGGTGATAGAATTCCAGTGGAGCTATTTCAAATCCTGAAAGATGATGCTGTGAAAGTGCTGCACTCAATATGCCAGCACATTTGGAAAACTCGGCAGTGGCCACAGGACTGGAAAAGGTCAGTTTTCATTCCAATTCCAAAGAAAGGCAATGCCAAAGAATGCTCAAACTACCACACAATTGCACTCATCTCACATGCTAGTAAAGTAATGCTCAAAATTCTCCAAGCCAGGCTTCAGCAGTACATGAACTGTGAACTTCCTGATGTTCAAGCTGGTTTTAGAAAAGGCAGAGGAACCAGAGATCAAATTGCCAACATCCGCTGGATCATGGAAAAAGCAAGAGAGTTCCAGAAAAACATCTCTTTCTGCTTTATTGACTATGCCAAAGCCTTTGACTGTGTGGATCACACTAAACTGTGGAAAATTCTGAAAGAGATGGGAATACCAGACCACCTGACTTGCCTCTTGAGAAACCTATATGCAGGTCAGGAAGCAACAGTTAGAACTGGACATGGAACAACAGACTTGTTCCAAATAGGAAAAGGAGTACGTCAAGGCTGTATATTGTCACCCTGCTTATTTAACTTATATGCAGAGTACATCATGAGAAACGCTGGGCTACAAGAAGCACAAGCTGGAATCAAGATTGCCAGGAGAAATATCGATAACCTCAGATATGCAGATGACACCACCCTTATGGCAGAAAGTGAAGAGGAACTAAAAAGCCTCTTGATGAAAGTGAAAGTGGAGAGTGAAAAAGTTGGCTTAAAACTCAACATTCAGAAAACTAAGATCATGGCATCTGGTCCCATCACTTCATGGAAAATAGATGGGGAAGCAGTGGAAACAGTGTCAGACTTTACTTTTGGGGCTCCAAAATCACTGCAGATGGTGACTGCAGCCATGAAATTAAAAGACGCTTACTCCTTGGAAGGAAAGTTATGACCAACCTAGATAGCATGTTGAAAAGCAGAGACATTACTTTGCCAACAAAGGTCTGTTTAGTCAAGGCTATGGTTTTTCCTGTGGTCATGTATGGATGTGAGAGTTGGACTGTGAAGAAAGCTGAGCACCAAAGAATTGATGTTTTTGAACTGTGGTGTTGGAGAAGACTCTTGAGAGTCCCTTGGACTGCAAGGAGATCCAACCAGTCCATTCTGAAGGAGATCAGCCCTGGGATTTCTTTGGAAGGAATGATGCTAAAGCTGAAACTCCAGTACTTTGGCCACCTCATGTGAAGAGTTGACTCATTGGAAAAGACTCTGATGCTGGGAGGGATTAGGGGCAGGAGGAGAAGGGGACGACAGAGGATGAGATGGCTGGATGGCATCACTGACTTGATGGACATGAGTCTGAGTGAACTCTGGGAGTTGGTGATGGACAGGGAGGCCTGGCGTGCTGCGATTCATGGGGTCGCAAAGAGTTGGACACGACTGAGTGACTGAACTGAACTGAACCATCACAAACCTCTGTCTTGTTTCACTCTGACTTTTACTCCATGATACTTCCGTTCATGTTAGGTGGTGTCAGAGTCTTGGAGTGTTGTCTAATTCTGAAGATCCAGCTAAGAGGAAGTTGAGTTGGGGTTTAGTGGGATAAAAATTGACAAATCATATAAAGTCACTTCTGTGTACAGTTATGTTATTGCTAGCCATCCTGGTGTAGAAATAGCTTCAAAGAGTAACCTTTACCATTCACTGTATAGGTTCTCTTGACACTGTGATATGGAAGATCAGGCACTGAGATTATGTCATGATATGAACATATTCTTGCATCCAGCGCCAGAATTACATTGAAACATTTGTGTTTCAATGGAAAAGTATGCATTGTCTATGGGAAGAAAAGCTATAACCAACCTAGACAGCATATTAAAAAACAGAGACATTACTTTGTCAACAAAGGTCCACCTAGTCAACGCTATGGTTTTTCCAGTAGTCATGTATGGATGTGAGACTTGGACATAAAGAAAGCTGAGCGCCAAAGAATTGATGCTTTTGAACTGTGGTGTTGGAGAAAACTCTTGAGAGTCCCTTGGACTGCAAGGGGATCAAACCTGAATATTCACTGGAAGTGAAAGAAAGTGAAAGTGAAACTCGCTTAGTCATGTCTGACTCTTTGCAACCCCACGGACTATAAAGTCCATAGAATTTGATAGGCCAGAATACTGGAGTGGGTAGCCTTTTCCTTTTCCAGGGTATCTTTCCAACCCAGGGACAGAACCTAGGTCTCCTGCATTGCAGGCGTATTCTTTGCCAGCTGAGTCACAAGGGAAGCCCAAGAACACTGGAATGGGTAGCTTATCCCTTCTCCAGCAGATCTTCCTGACCCAGGAATCGAACTGGGGTCTCCTGCATTGCAGGCAGATTCTTTACCAACTGAGCTATCAGGGAAGCCCGTTCATTGGAAGGACTGATGCTAAAGCTGAAGCTCCAAAACCGTGGCCACCTGATGCAAAGAGCCGACTCATTGGAAAAGACCCTGATGCTGGGAAAGATTGAGGGCAGGAGGAGAAGGGGATGACAGAGGACAAGATGGTTGGATGGCATCACCAATTCAATGGACATGAGTTTGAGCAAGCTCCAGGAGATAGTGAAGGACAGGGAAACCTGATGTGATGCAGTCCATGGGGTTGCAAAGAGTTGGAAATGACTAACTAAACTAGGGGGCATTGCTCTAAATTATATATTAGTTTTTGACACTTTGGCGTAAGTTGCAGATAACCTACAACAATGCAAAATAATTCTTGTCTAAAGACATGCAAATTCTGTCTTATCTGGTAGAGATTCAGCTGGCTATCCTAACCCTTGTAGAAAAACTGTATTATAAATTCTCCTAAAGAATTTCTGTTCGGATCCGCTTACAAAGATAAATAAGCATTCATGTATACTGGATAGTCCCGAGATTGCCAGAAAATAAGGAAATCGAACTTCTAATAATTTAAATATGCTAGAATAAAAAATTCTTATAGAAACTAATTTTAAAATGTTGAAGAATTTTATTTCTTAATCTAGGTAAATCTTTGGTAAATAAGACTAACTTATTGCTTTTGGTTAAACAAAAATAGCTGCATCTTTTCTATTAGTGTTAAGTATAATATAAGCGCACACTTTGCTTAGGTATGTTCTTTTTAACTTATGAAGATTTGCTGGCAAAATAAACTAGCATTTCTTCTAGTTATCATTTAAAGTTATGAAAATTGTAAATTTGTGCTTCAGCAAATTGAATTGTTACTCTGACAAATTTTATTTCAACAGAAATTATGCTTTGTCGTATGTCCATTTGAAGATAATCCCCAAGATTTTTAGGATACTCAAAGATTGGATTGCTATTAAATTGATAATTAATGGATGTTCATTGGATACCTAGATCGTTTCTAAATAAACTAGAATACTGAAACAATGATCATTAAATATGACTTTAAGTTTATATGCTTTTGTTTCTTATTTTTATCTGCTATAGAGATGCTATATCTTTGAGTCTGTTAAGGAATATACTCATTTTTGCTACATTGAGAGTTTTTGAATAAAGAAAGCGTGTGGCTATAGAAAGTTGTATTAATGCATATTCATAAGCTCTAAAATCCTTGTATGTGAGAGTTCTCAATTATCCACCCTTCCATCCAGTTTTCTTTGTGAAATATTATAGAAGTTACTTTGGTTAATAGTTATGTAGGGGAGGGCAGACTTTTCCTCTACTCTCTTATATCAACTGACTGGGGACTGCAAATTAAATTGTCAAAAGACAGATTAACAGAAGAAAAAACAGAGTTTATTTGTGCACGCAACACACATGTATGTGGGAGAACTCGTGATGAGTAACTCAAAGAGTGTTTAGATTTGAGGCTATATACCAACTTAGTAGGTGATGGGGAGAGTAAGAAAGGGCACTTATGGGAAAACAAATTACTTTTGGAATGATGAATGAATGTTCAGGAGAACAAATAGGAAGGAGATAAAGTTTGTGGTGATATTTGTCTATCCAGGTATGAGTGGTCTCCTTCATGGGCCATACAATTCCCCTGGAGGAAGAATTTGGGGTAGGCTTTATTAGCACACTGCCTTGTGCTGGGAATAGATCCAATGCAATGAGGAATTTGTGGCAGCCTCATTTCATAGAAGTTCCTGTTTTTAGTCAAATAAGGGAAGTTCTAAGGGAGTTTTTTTTTTTTTTCTTCTCCTGCATCTGTTGAATCTCAAAAGTCTTCAGCTTAAAATAATCTTTATAACAACTCTGAGTTTCCTAGTGGGTCCCCATAGTTGTAATGAATACAGGCAGTTGAAACTCTATTTGAGAACAGTAGTTTTAGAGAAATATAATTGTGGACATGCTTCTGTATTTCATGGAAAATAGCAATTTTGTCTTATTAACAGTAGTTCTCAGAGGTTTTGGGTTTCTTTGCTTTTTTGTCGTTTGTTTGGGGTCCTGCAAAACTCTTTACACTCTCCCACCTGGTTGACTCCAAAGAGGTTGTTGTTGTTTTTCTGGGTTCTAACTAATGCTATTTACTGTATTGGAAATTGAAAGTAAGATGTTGTTTAAATGTGTAAACTCGTATTGATTTATTTAAAGACAGCAATGATGAACATGTTGCCTGTCAACAATATCTCAGTTATTACTAGATTAGTTCTGGCTTTAGACTCTCTGAAATCTGCCCTAAATTGTTAGTTCATTCCAGAACATGAACAAGCTTAACAAAGGGCAAAACTTGGAAAATGAATTTTGCTTGCCTTAGTTTATAATGCTTGAGTCTGAAAAGCTATGCAATGTGTTAAAATCTGAGCAAAGTTTCCTCTGTTTTCATGGGTTTTTGTTTGTTTGTTTGTTTTGGTTTACTTATTGCTTCACCTGTAGTGTGAATGATTACTGTTTCTCTGTAGTCTGCCTAGGTGACAATTCTCTGTGCTATGTGGTGACTTTATTATGCTTTTGGCCATTTAAGAAAATGAACAGAGTTCCTCACTTATTAAAGAGCTAAAATTTATTAGTCATATTAAAGTCTTCACATTTTAAAATATTTTTGTTACTTCGGTTAAATAGATAATGAGAATGGTTTCTTAACCTCCCATGACCCCATCTTAATCAAGTGTCTAAATTTCCTCCGATAACTTTAAAAAATTTTTTGCTTTCTCTAAACCAAATTCTAATGAAATAAAACTTTCAGAATATCTTTTTATACCTAGAACAATCTTTCATATCTCCCCAGGGGTCCCTGGAAAACTATGAAGATTTGTTATTTTACCAAATAAAAGACACATGTTAGAAATAACTAGGTTTATTCCTTGGTGGCCCAGTGGTAAAGAATTTGCCTGCCAATGCAGGAGACACAGGAGATGCAGGTATGATCTCTGGGTCAGGCAGATCCCCTGGAGGAGGAAGTAGCAAGCCACTCCAGTATTCTTGCCTGGGAAATCCCATGGACAGATGAGCCTGGCGGGCTACAGTTGAGGGTCACAGAGTCAGACACAACTGAGCAACTGAACATGTACAAGCACACATTTGATAAGTTACTATTGGTGAGTTGTATGGAAGGGTTGTCATATAAGAAGAGATGCTAAGCTTTCTCTAGGTTAAATTTGCATAGGCAAATTTTTTAATAAAAATATTTTAGAATTTGGACATTATTTGGGAAGTTTCTAGAGGTTTGTCAATGCCCTTGTTCTCTAGAATATGGTCTGTATCCTACAGCCTGGAGGTCACTTTGCATAATGACATTAGTTAATGATAGACATTAGCACAATGTCATCAGCCATCATTTTTGGTGTTATATAAAATGATTTCTGGCCACAGTTCTTCTTTTTACATTTGAATCTAGGCCAATGGTTTTCTATTAAAGATGCTTATCAGACTTACCTGTGGAGTTTAATAAACATACAGATGTCTAGGACCTACTCCAGACTCATGATATTACTTGATATCCTTTGTATATTATTGCAATATGCTTGGTATATTAATGATATGTTTTAAGGTCATTATATGATAGGATATAATATTACCCCACTCCAGTATTCTTGCCTGGAAAATCCCATGGACAGAAGAGCCTGATGGGCTGCAGTTCATGGGGTCGCTAAGAGTCGGACACGACTGAAGCGACTTAGCAGCAGCAGCAGCAGCAGCAGCAGGATATATTAGCATTACACTAGATTGACACTGTATTAAATACATTATGCCTCAATATTTTTTCTCTGTAAAAATGTTTGTCCATTTTTATAAATCAGATGCAAATTTCATTGTCTTCTTTGAAAATAACATTAATCATAATGCTTATAGATATTTTATCTAGAATTTTTGGATTGGTTTTATCATTCTGTTTTTCATGCTACAGAAATAAACACATTTCTTTGTCAGTTTCATCATTCTTGTTGTGAGCTCTTGTCAGATCGTTCACTTTTGAAAATTATCAGTAGTAAATTAAATGCAGCTATTTTGAGCCTCTGTCATCTACAATTCATTTTTTTTCAGTTGTTGTTTTATTCTGATACTTCTCTGAGGTTGATGCAATCTGCACTGGTCCAAGTTCTTGTCTTCGATAAAGAAAGAATGTCTCAGAGTCCTATGGACAAGGACTATACTGAGTACTTCAAAGAGTAGATACTTGGGTACAGGCTTCCTGTGGCATCACTCAAAAAACTTTGAGACCATACCAGGGGACTGAATTAGTCAAGGTAGACTCTAACCCAAGATACAGAGAACCATGAATTACATATAACCAAATGCACTAATGAGAGATGACAGCAATTTTGTTTGGACTATTACTGATGCTATTAAAAAAATTATTGTATATTGGAGTATAGTTGATTCACAATGTTGCATTAGTTTTAGGTGATGTTTATTGTAGTCTGAATGTTTGGATTTGTTTAGTTGCTTAGTGGATGTGTTTAGTTGCTTAGTCTTGTCTAATTCTTTGTGACCCCATGGACCCCATCAGGCTCCTCTGTCCATGGAATTCTACAGGCAAGAATATTGGAGTGGTTTGCCATTCCCTTCTCCAGTAGATCTTCCTGACCCAGGGATCGAACCTGGGTCTCTTGCATTGCAGGCAAATTCTTTTCCATCTGAGCCACCAGGGAAGCTGCAGTCTAAATGTTTATGTCCCTCCAAATTCATGTGTTGAAACTTAACCCCCAACGTGATGGTATTAGGAGGTGGGGCTTTTGGGAAGTGATTAGGTCATGAGGGTGGAGACCTCATGGATGGAATCAGGGCCTTCATAAAAGAGACCCCAGAGAGCTAGCTTGCTTATTCTACCATGTGAGGACACAGTGAGAAAAAGCCCATCTACAAGCAAGTGGGCCCTCATCAGACTCCGAATCTGCTGGGACTTCCTTGATCTTGGACTTCCCAGCCTCCAGAACTGTGAGAAATACATTTCTGCTGTTTATAAGCTACCCAATCTATGGTATTTTGTTATAATAGCTTGAACAGCTAAGACGATGTTCTATTTTCTATTTATAAGGGAGCCCTTTCTCTTTCTTAAGATATCTGTAACCCATAAAGATTTGGCAGATTCTGCTTTTGTAAGCTGAAATGAAACATTTCTAAAAGATAGTTTGTCCTCTCTATTTGGCTCCCTTCAGAATTCAGAAACTCTTATTGAGTCTTCATCCTTTTTTACAGCAATATCATTATTTGCATAGATTGTACCTCCTTTTTTAAAAAAAAAAAAACCACAACAGAAAATAATTGGAAAAAAATTGGTTATGAAACCAAGGTCTTCCTTGAAATGTCATATTTGAGAATGATGCTCATCTAATCAGCTATGACCACCCCATTATAAGGAACTAGGTTGGCTTATGGAGCCAGTGCTGATGAAGACCTCTGGGAAAAATTGGCCCAGTACCTGGCTCACTGGTCTCAATCTTAGAAGCGGTGAGGAAGGTCACTTCCTGGCAGTCCCTCAAAACTTAGGATAAGTTGGTGAAACATCAAGAAAAAAGTATTTGCTCAAATTTATGGGTTTTACTGGTGACCAGAACCCATAACCTGATGGCAAGACTTTCTTAGCTTGGCTTCCTAACTTAATACAGCAAGTAAGAAGAGGCTTTTAAGAGTCAGATATGAGATTACTTATGAAAATTTCCAGCAAATTTAAAGAAGTCTATTATGTAATGAGTTAATCCTCTGCTGTATCTACATAAGTAATCAGGCTGCACCTAATGAGACCAACCTTATTTTATTATCATGAATAATGTGTATTCGAGATTATTTTTGATGTCAAGTGAGGAGAGGGTAACAGGAAAAGTGCTTCAGTGGGAAATTATATGTTGTCTAAAGACAGTTCCTCCAGGTTATCAGATTCTGGGAACCATTTTGAAAGTGAAAGTGAAAGTTGCTCAGTCATGTCTGACTCTTTGTGACCCCATGGACTATACAGAATACTGGAGTGGGTAGCTTTTCCCTTCTCCAGGGGATCTCCCCAACCCAGGGATCGAACCCAGGTCTTCCACATTGCAGGCAGATTCTTTACCAGCTGAGCCACAAGGGAAGGCCAAGAATACTGGAGTGAGTAGCCTATTCCTTTTTCAGCGGATTTTCCTGACCCAGGAATCGAACCTGCATTGCAGGCAGATTCTTTACCAACTGAGCTATGAGGGAAGCCCCCAATTTACAGCTCTTTAATTTGTAAAGACAGTAATAACAATACAAAATAACTCTTGGCAATAGATGTGTAAATTCTATTCTGTCCTGGAGAGGTCAGAATAGAATTTCCCTCCTTGACTGTGGGTAAAACCTGTTCTGCCTCTGTTTGCATATTCATTTCAATATTCCTTTACTTCATATAAATTCATGCTTTTCAGATTTCACCTTTAGAACATCTGCTTGGGTCCTTACTAATTGAGTTAAGTAAAATCTTTAACATGGGTTCATTTTTATATCAGTATGAGAGTTATGATTTTACATTTCCTGGAGAATTATCTTTTAACAGTAGTGAGAATAAACAAAGTTTGAAATGTACTAAGGCTTCTAGAAGCTCATCAAATGTGTAAAATTCTGAATGGAGATTTTGGTTCTCTGTGAAGCCTAGTCAAAAGTGAAGCGTTTTGTGTTAGGAAATATTTAATGATGCAGCAAATACAACTATAAATGTGCTTTGGAAGTGGACTGGCCTATTAATAAAATTTGTCTATATTTTGGAGGGATTTGTGATGTTGTGTTATGTGCTTTGGAATATTATATGATGTATGTTTTTAGATTTTTAATTTGATGGCATATATTTCCTAATTCCAAATAAATATGTACTATTAAATCTAATCTTGTGTTGCTAATACTGTATTCTATTTCTTAACGAGGGTCTCCAAATATATAAGCTTTAGACTCTGCAATGCTTGGATCCCCACCCCCACCCAAGCCACGTGTTTTGTTTTCTTAAATGTAGGCTTGCTTCCCTGGTGGTCTAGTGGTTAAATCCACCTGCCAATGCAGGGGACATGGGTTCAATCCCCAATCCAGGAAGATCCCACATACCACAGGGAAACTAAGGCTGTGCACCACAACTGCTGAAGCCTGTCTGCCTAGAGTCTGTGTGCCCTGCAACAAGGGAAGTCACTGCAATGAGAAGCCTCTGCTCATTTCAGCTAGAGAAAGCCTGCATGCAGCAACAAAGATCCAGCACAGCCATAAATTTAAAAAAAAAAAAAAAAAAAAAAGAATGAAAAGGTGGTTTGAACAGATAGTAGATCAGAGAATATTCTACCCGGGGGCCAGCTGACTCTTAGAGGCATGATGCTTTGGGGGCCTTTATTCTAAAAATCAACCACCATACTTTGGATTGCCTCTTCAAACAATGATTTCATAATATAATTTTCTATAAAAGGAGGGAAAGGATCATTGTTTTCCTTTCAAGCCCAAGGATCAAATTTGTTTTTTATAATCGATAGCCATGAAATCATTGTTTGAAGAGGCAAGCAAAAGTATTGTGGTTGATTTTTAGATTAATTGACCCCCAAAGCATCATGCCTCCTTGTTTTCACATCTCTTAGCAAGTGACTTTGCGGCTCCTCTGTCATGAGGTGGAATCCATTTCCTACTCCTTGAATCTGCAATGGCTTTATGACTTGTTTTCATCAGTAGATTGCAGTGGAAGTGACGCTGCACCTTCTGCCTCACAGCTTCTATTGGCACCCTCTTGGGATGCTTTTGTCACAATGTAAGGAAGACTAGGCTGCATGGTAAATGGCAATGTGGAGAAAGTAGCTCAGCTGGTAGACATAATCAAGGCCACAGACGTGTGGATGAGGCCATCTTGGACCATCCAGCCTTTTTAGCCACCATCTGACTGCAACTGCCTGACTCAGCCCAGATGAGACCCATATGACCCCCACTCATTCAGATCACAGATTTGTGAGAAATGATAAATCTGGATTGTTTTAAACCACTAAGCCACTGAGTTTTAGAGTTGTTTGGCAGCAGTAGGTAACTGATACAGGTATGCAGGGGGGAAAAAAAAACAAGCAAATAGTATGGAGGTATGTCAAGTGATTAATTAACACATTAAAATGTCATGGGAGTGATGTCAGCATCAAGGCAGTGAGAGTCATCCCTTTTATCTCTCCCCTTTGGTTCACAACTTATCAGACAGTCATAATACAGAAAAAAAGAAAACGGAACTTGTGCCGCTGCACAGCGTACCAGGATACCTGAGACATTCATCCATCTGTTCACCAAGAAAGTGGGCGGATTGGACTGTGGAGGAGGTGGCTGAGTGAGGGAAGGGGTCGCAGAATCGGGAGTGGCAGAGGTGGTGATGGCAGAGAGGGCGGTGGCTGCTCTGGCAGGGAGCCAGCACAACCTTTCTGGCAGATAAGACGGAGGGTGAAGGTGATGAGTGGGAGTCTGCCTGGCCACATGTGCTGCAGCTGGGGGAGTCAGTTGCTTTCTCTGAAGAGAGACCATAGTGACTAAGGGGAGGGAAAGGAAAGGAAAGTAGGCAGACAAAGAGAACTGAAGGAAAGTGTCTAGTTGTCTGCCCTGGCAAGCAAGGTCCATGGACCTCAGAGGTCCCTCAAATGGAGGATTTCCCTTCTGTATCATGGGCACATCCAACGCCCAAGTGGTAGGTGCAGACCTCCCCCTACTCTTCCATCAAACTTTGTTTTTTTTTAAAAAAATATGTGCTCCCAACCTTAGTTAGCTCTGGTAAGAGAAACCAAAAACTTATGTTATAATGCCACCTTCTGGAAAACAAAAGGAAGGTTCCTTACTACCAACCTGTCTAATTAGAATCAAAGCAAACAAAACCTTGCCTAAATAAGAAATGTGTTTGTTACTTCAAATGTGGCAACTGAGGCACTTCTCAGCAAGCACCGTAAAAAATCATGGTGATACAGTGTCACAAAAAGAAACAGACAATTTTCCAGCAACCAAACCCGAAGATTATGGAATATTGTGGTCCAACTGATAAAGAATTTAAAATAGCTCTTATGAAGAAAACTGACGAGCTGTAAGAAAACTCAGAAAGGCAAAATAGTGATCTTGGGAATAATATTAGTGAGCAGAAGGAGTATTTTACCAAAGTTATTGAAATTCTCAAAAAGAACCAAACAGAAATTCTGGTGCTGAATAACTCAATAAATGAGATGAAAATGCATTAACAATGCACTGAAAATAGAGCAGATCATATGGAAGAGAGAATTAGTGATCTTGAGGATAGAAATACAGAAATAAATGATTCAGGTGGAAGAGAAAAGATAACAAAGATTTTTTAAAAGGAAGAAACTCTTTGAGAACTATCTGAATCCACTCAAAACCATAAGAATAATGGGTATCCCAGAAGGTGAAGAGAGGGAAAAGGGAACAGAGAGTGTATTTAAAGAGATAATAGTTGAGAACTCCCCAAACTTGGAGAAGAAACTGGATCTATAAGTTCACGAAGCTAATAGAATACTTATTATCTCAACACAAAGGAGCTCTGAGTCATATTACATTAAAACTGTCAAAAGTCAATAATAAAGAAAGAATTTTAAAGGCAGCTGGGGGGAAGAAAAAAAGAGAGTAACCTATGAAAGAACCCCAAATAGGCTATCAGCAAATTTCTCAGCAGAAACTCTAGAGGTCAGGAGAGAGTAGAATGACATATTTAAAATATTGAAAGATAAAAATTGCCAGCTAAGAATACTCAGCAAAGGTATACTTCAGATATGAAGGAGAAATAAAAGCCATCCCAGACAATAAAAGCTGAGGGAGTTCAACATCACTAGACCTGCCTCTTAGAGGCTACTGTGAACAGAACCAACAAATTACATAACATAGAAGAAATGGATACATTTCTAGAAATACCACCAAGACTGAATCATGAAGAAACAGAAAATCTGAACAGACCAATAATGAGTAAAGAGATTGATTCAGTAATCAAAAATTTTCCAACTTAGAAAGCTCTAGGACCAAGTGGTTTCACTGGAGAATTCTACCAAATATTTAGAGTTAACAGCGATCTTTTTCAAATTCTTCCAAATATCAAAGAGAAGGGAACATTTTCAAACTCCTTCTCTGAGGCCTGCATTACTTTGACAACAAAACCATCTGTTAGACTGGCTATCATCAAGAAGACTAGAGATAACTGATGCTGGCAAGGATGTGGTGAAAAGGGAACACTTAAATACTGTTGATGGAAATGTACATTGCTCCAACCACTATGGAAAACAATATGGAAGTTTCCCCCAAAGTTAAAAATTAAATTTACCACATGATCCAGCAATTCCATTTCTGGATATATACCCAAAGCAAATGCAAATAAGATTCAACCAGATATATACCCTTCCATATTTATTTCAGTGTTATTCACAATAGTCAAGGTACTGAAACAACACAAATGTCCATAAATGTATGAATGGATAAAAAAGATGTGGAACACATACACAATGAAAAATAATATTCAGTTATGAGAAAGGAACATGGATGGACCTGAGCACATTATACTAATAACTCAAAGAAAGACAGATACTGTATGATATCACTTATATGGGGAACCTAAAAAAGTTAAACCTGTACAAAACAGAGAGTAAAATAGTGATTACCAGGAGATGATGGTAATGGATTGAAGGTGTTTAAGAGTACAAACTTAGAGCAAGTAGTGAATAAGTCATGGATATTTAATTCACAGATTAATGGATATAGATAATCATATGGTACTATAATTATGTATGTGATAATTATCACTAGATCAGCAATCATATCACAATATATAACTGTATCAAAGTAATATGCTATATGCCTTAAACTTACACAGTGTCACACATCAAATTTATTCAATAGAAATATGTTATTTTTCTGGATTTTGTGATACTGATATTGTGGGACTTAATGGCCTTTTAAATTTTGTAATTCATTGTGACTTCTGTCTCATTCTAGATAACTGTTCACCTTCCTACCTAATTTTGTATTTGTAACTTTTTATTTTTTTCCCAAAAGTGACCCCCAATCATTTGTGCTTCCCTGGTGGCTCAGCTGGTACAGAATCCGCCTGCAATGCAGGAGACCTGAGTTTGATTCCTAGGTCTGGAAGATCCCCTGGAGAAGGGAATGACAACCCACTCCAGTATTCTTGCCTGGAGAATTTCATGGACAGAGGAGCCTGTGGTGAGCCCCTCAGGAGTCTGTGGGGTCACAAAGAATTGGGCATGACTGAATGACTAACTTCATTTCACTTCCCTATCTTTTAAACCATAGACCCCACAAAGCCTGGGGGCAAACAGGAAGTTCTCCCTTAATTCTTATCTCCCCTCCTAGAACCCTGCTCCTTGGGTTTCAAGTTTCCTTTCACCTGCTACTCTTGCTCCTTTGAGATTGATTTCTTCCTTCCTGGACAAACCACTTATTGTGAACGTGTGACCCCTAGCAGACAGAGAGCCCTAAATGATTTTAAACCATAGGCTTCTGACCATCCACAGAGTCACCAAAGGGATGTCTAGGACATGGGAGAGGGATAGGAGAGTCCATCACAGAAATGCCTGTTCTCAGTGTGTGCCAGGAAGAAACTGGATACCTGGTGGGCCGGGAAGTGCACAATAGACAGGGGAGGGCAATAGATCCCTCCTACTCAGTGTGCTAGACTGGAGGCCTTGACTCTGGACTTAAAGCCCTCCTTGTGAGGCCAGCCTTCAGGAGTAAGGGTGGGGGAAGAGGCTTGATGTCCTATAGTCAGGGGTGGTAGCTGAGTTCAGTTCAGTTCAGTCACTCAGTCATGTCCCACTCTTTGCGATTCCATGGACTGCAGCACACCAGGCCCCCCTGTCTATCACCAACTCCCGGAGTTTGCTCAAACTCATGTCCATTGAGTCGGTGATGCCATGCAACCATCTCATCCTCTGTCGTCACCTTCTCCTCCTGCCTTCAAACTTTCCCAGTATCAGGGTCTTTTCAAATGAGCCAGCTCTTCGCATCAGATGGCCAAAATATTGGAACTTCAGCTTCAACATCAGTCCTTCCAATGAACACCCAGGACTGATTTCCTTTAGGATGGACTGGTTGGATCTCCTTGCTGTCTAAGGGACTCTCATGAGTCTTCTCCAACACCACAGTTCAAAAGCATCAGTTCTTCAGCGCTCAGCTTTTTTTATAGTCCGAGTCTCACATCCATACATGACTACTGGAAAAACCATAGCCTTGACTAGACGGACCTCTGTTGACAAAGTAATGTCTCTGCTTTTTAATATGCTGTTAATATGTTTAATATGCTGTCTAGTCATAACTTTCCTTCCAAGGAGTAAGTGTCTTTTAATTTCATGGCTGCAGTCACCATCAGCAGTGATTTTGGAGCCCCCTAAAATAAAGTCTGTCACTGTTGCCACTGTTTCCCCATCTATTTGCCATGAAGTGATGGGGCCAGATGCCATGATCTTCGTTTTCTGAATGTTGAGGTTTAAGCCAACTTTTTCACCCTCCTCTTTCACTTTCATCAAGAGGCTGTTTAGTTCTTCTTCACTTTCTTCCATAAGGGTGGTGTCATCTGCATATCTGAGGTTATTGATATTTCTCCTGGCAATCTTGATTCCAGCTTGTACTTCATCCAGCCCAGTGTTTCTCCTGATGTACTCTGCATACAAGTTAAATAAGCAGGGTGACAATATACAGCCTTGACGTACTCCTTTTCCTATCTGGAACCAGTCTGTTGTTCCATGTCCAGTTCTAACTGTTGCTTCCTGACCTGCATACAGATTTCTCAAGAGGCAGATCAGGTAGTCTGGTATTCCCATCTCTTGAAGAATTTTCCAGAGTTTGTTGTGATCCACACAGTCAAAGGCTTTGGCATAGTCAATAAAGCAGAAATAGATGGTTTTCTGGAACTCTCTTGCTTTTTTTTTTTTAAATTTAAATTTATTTATTTTAATTGGAGGCTAATTACTTTACAATATTGTATTGGTTTTGCCATACATCCACATGATGATTCAGCGGATGTTGGTAATTTGATCTCTGGTTCCTCTGCCTTTTCTAAATCCAGTTTGAACATCTGGAAGTTCATGGTTCATGTATTGTCAAAGCCCGGCTTGGAGGATTTTGAGTACTACTTTACTAGTGTGAGAGATGAGTGTAAGTGTGTGGTAGTTTGAGCATTCTTTGGCACTGCCTTTCTTTGGGATTGGAATGAAAACTGACCTTTTCTAGTCCTGTGGGCACTGCTGAGTTTTCCAAATTTGCTGGCATATTGAGTGCGGCACTTTCACAGCATCATATTTTAGGATTTGAAAGAGCTCAACTGGAATTCCATCACCTCCACTAGCTTTGTTCATAGTGATGCCTCCTAAGGACCACTTGACTTCACATTCCAGGATGTCTGGCTCTAGGTGAGTGATCACACCATCATGATTATCTTGGTCATGAAGATCTTTTTGTACAGTTCTCTGTGTAGTCTTCCCAACTCTTCTTAATATCTTCTGCTTCAGTTAGGTCCAGACCATTTCTGTCCTTTCTTGAGCCCATCTTTGCATGAAATATTCCCTTGGTATCTCTAATTTTCTTGAAGAGATCTCTAGTCTTTCCCATTCTATTATTCCCATTCCTCTATTTCTTTGCACTGATCACTGAGGAAGGCTTTCTTATCTCTGCTTGCTATTCTTTGGAACTCTGCATTGAAATGGGTATACCTTTCCTTTTCTCCTTTGCTTTTCACTTCCCTTCTTTTCTCAGCTATTTGTAAGGCCTCGTCAGACAGCCATTTTGCTTTTTTGCATTTTTTTTTTTCCCTCGGGATGGTCTTGATCCCTGTCTCCTGTACAATGTCATGAACCTCCATTCATAGTTCATCAGGCACTCTGTCTATCAGATCTAGTTCCTTAAATCTATTTCTTACCTCCACTGTATAATCGTAAGCAATTTAGGTCATACTGTGGAGCCAGCCTTCAGGAGTAGGGGTGGGGGAAGAGGCTTGGTGTCCTATAGTCAGGCATGGTAGCTAGGACCTGGGAAATACTCCTCTTTCCAGCTTGGAAGTCTGCATTTGGGTGGGACTCATAAGGAAGGCTGGCTGAGTGCTGAAAATTTGATATTTTCAAACTGTTGTTCTGGAGAAGACTCTTGAGAGTCCCTTGGACTGCAAAGAGATCAAACCAGTCAATCCTAAAGGAAATCAACCCTGAATATTCATTGGAAAGACTATTACTGAAGCTGAAGCTCCAATACTTTGGCCACCTGATGCCAACTCATTGGAAAAGACCCTGATGCTGGGAAAGACTGAAGACAGGAGGAGAAGGGGATGACAGGGGATGAGATGGTTGAATATCACCACCAACGTGATAGACATGAGTTTGAGTAAGCTCCAGGAGTTGGTGATGGACAGGAAAGCCTGGCGTGCTGCAGTCCATGGGGTCACTGAGTTGGACACAACTGAGTGACTGAACAGTGAACAACTTTTCTCCTTAGACTGTGGCGATGGTGCCGAGAACAGGACCAGTGTTTTTTCAGGAGGATTATTTGTTGGAAAATAATATAATTGGATAGTAAGAGGAAGGCAGGCAAGAAACCATGGGTGAAGGCTGGTCATTCTCTATGCTATAGCATAGAGGCTAAGAATGCAGCCTCTGATGCCCTCTATAGGTTTGAATTACAACTGCTGTTTGACTTTGGGAAAGTTCACCTAATTTTCATCTATAAAATGGATCTACCAACAGTGCTTAGGGTTTCCCTGGTGACTCAGATGGTAAAGAATGTGACTGCAGTGCAGGAGATCTGGGTTCCATTTCTGTGTCAAGAAGATCCCTTGGAGAAGGGAATGGCAACCCACTCTAGTATTCTTGCCTGGAGAATCCCATGGACAGAGGAGCCTGGTAAGTTATAGTCATGGGGTCACAAAGTGTCAGATACAACTGAGCTACTAACACGCTAACACCAATAGTGTGTATCTGTTTTGCTTAAACCACCCCAAATTTAGTGGCATAAAGCAACAAACATTTTATGTGTCAGAAATTCAATCAGGGCATAGAGAAGACAGTTAATCTCTGCTCCATGATGTCTGGGGTCTCAGCTGGGAAGGTGAGGAAAGCTGACTTGAAGGACTAGGGGCTGGAATCATCTAGAAGCTTCTTTACTCACATATCTGACGACTCCTGGGCTGAGATTCCTGAAGGATAGGATTACTCATCTCCATGTGGCCTGAACTCACAGCCTGGCGTCTGAGTAATAAGAAGGAGCACTTGGAAGTCCCATGATAATCACAGAGAAGCTACATGGCCTTTTATAACTTAGCAAGTCATGCAGTATCAATTCTTATACCCTATTGGTTCATGGGAAATAGATGGGGAAACAGTGGAAACAGTGTCAGACTTTATTTTTTGGGGCTCCAAAATCACTGTAGATGGTGATTGCAGCCATGAAATTAAAAGACGCTTATTCCTTGGAAGGAAAGTTATCACCAACCTAGATAGCATATTCAAAAGCAAAGACATTACTTTGCCAACAAAGGTCCATTTAGTCAAGGCTATGGTTTTTCCAGTGGTCATGTATGGATGTGAGAGTTGGACTGTGAAGAAGGCTGAGCACCAAAGAATTGATGCTTTTGAACTGTGGTGTTGGAGAAAACTCTTGAGAGTCCCTTGGACTGCAAGGAGATCCAACCAGTCCATTCTGAAGGAGATCAGCCCTGGGATTTCTTTGGAAGGGATGATGCTAAAGCTGAAACTCCAGTACTTTGGCCACCTCATGCGAAGAGTTGACTCATTGGAAAAGACCCTGATGCTGGGAGGGATTGGGGGCAGGAGGAGAAGGGGACGACAGAGGATGAGATGGCTGGATGGCATCACCGACTCGATGGACATGAGTCTGAATGAACTCTGGGAGTTGGTGATGGACAGGGAGGCCTGGCGTGCTGCGATTCATGGGGTCGCAAAGAGTCGGACATGACTGAGCAACTGAACTGAACTGAACTGAATTGGTTGAAATAGTCTCAAGCCCAACAGGATTCATGGAGAAGGGATATAGACTCTACCTCTCCATGTGATTGTGAAGATTGAATGAGTTATTATATACAAAGCACTTAGGACAGGCCCAGCTCCATGTGAATGTCATTAAGTCAAAGCTTATTTTCAGTATGTAGTTCCTCTGGCAAGGTTTTTTCTTTTGCCAGAAGAGAAGGCACAGTTGGGGACAGTGTTGAGGAAATGACCCCAGGTGGGCCTCTGCAGAGAAGTAGGCTGAAATACCTTAAGGGTGGACTGCCCCACGATCTGTCTCCTGGGCTGTAGCTTCAGGGCCACCTGTCAGACCCTGTAGAACCTAGATGCATCTGGGCCCATCAGAAGCATAGCTAGACACAGCAAGGCCCTCACTTCTTCATGAAGGTATTAACCTCCAGGTTGTGTTTAGGCCAGAGCCTGGCCTGAAAGGTGACCCAAAGATGTGCCTTAGACCTCACAGACACCAGCCTCTTTCTAGGGTGACTGCTTTATTCTGACAATAACCAAAGCCCTGAAAAGTTTTGCCAAGACCAAATCCTGTTCTATGGGTAACAGTGACTGTATGTGTCCTTCCCTTTTTGAGAGAAAGAGCAAAACTCCATCTTTACTTGCAAGTCTTTTGGGGCATGGTAGCCTTGTGTGACAAAAGAACCAAACATTTAACTTCTCTTCACAAAACAACACCTGAAACCCTTGCTACTCTAAGTGTGGCCCATGGACCAGAACCATCAGCATCACCTGGGAGCTGTGAGAAATCTAAAATCTCAGGCCCCACCTCAAAACCCCCATTTTACAAGATCTCCAGGTGATTCTTCCACATAATAGAGTTTGAGAATCACAGATCTAAATGACCAGTGGACCCCACTTCCCCTACTCAAGCCAGTTCCTGACTTCATACCCTGTTACTACCTTTATCATCATTTATTTACAAGAAGGTACAATAGTGTTTATAGAGAATGAATGGTGACCTCCCAAAATGGGGCAGGGAAAGTTTCAGTTCAATTCAGTTCAGTTGCTCAGTCGGGTCCAACTTTTTGTGACCCCATGGGCTATAGCACGCCAGGCTTCCCTGTCCATCACCAACTTCTGGAGCGTGCTCAAACTCATGTCCATTGAGTCAGTGATGCCATCCAACCATCTCATCCTCTGCCGTCCCCTTCTCCTCCTGCCTTCAATCTTTCCCAGCATCAGAGTTTTTTCCAGTGAGTCAGCTCTTCCCATCGGGTGGTTAAAGTATTGGAGCTTCAGCTTCAGTATCAGTCCTTCCAATGAATATTCAGGACTGATTTGCTTTAGGATGGACTGAGTGGATTGCCTTGCAGTCCAAGGGCCTCTCAGGAGTCTTCTCCAGCACCGCAGTTCAAAGGCATCCATTCTTTGGCATTCAGCTTTCTTTATGGCCCAAATCACACATCCATACAAGACTACTGGAAAAACCATAGCTTGGACTAGATGAACTTTGTCAGTAAAGTAATGTCTCTGCTTTTTAATATGCTGTCTAGGTTTGTCACAACTTTTCTTTCAAGGAGCAAGTGTCTTTTAATTTCATGGCTGCAGTCACTATCTGCAGTGATTTTGGAGTCCAAGAAAATAAAGTCTGTCACTGTTTCCATTGTTTTCCCATCTATTTGCCATGAAGTAATGGGACCAAAAGCCATGATCTTAGTTTTTTGAATGTTGAGTTTTAAGAGAGCTTTTTCACTCTCTCCTTTCACTTTCATCAAGAGGCTCTTTAGTTCCTCTTGGCTTTCTACTGTAAGGGTGGTGTCATCTGCATAAGTTATCATAGCAAAGTTCTTTGAAGAAGTGAAGTGAAGTCACTCAGTCCTGTCCGACTCTTTGCGACCCTGTGGACTGTAGCCTACTAGGCTCCTCCGTCCGCAGGATTTTTGAGGCAAGAAGGCTGGAGTGGGTTGCCATTTCCTTCTCCAGGGGATCTTCCCTACCTAGGCATTGAACTCAGGTCTCCTGCATTGTAGGCAGATGCTTTATCGTCTGAGCCACCAGGGTTCTTTGTCAGAAATTATAGCCCAATACCCGGAATTGGGCTATAATTTCTGACAAAGAGTAAAGTAAGCCATGGTATTGATGACTTTATAAACCCACAATATCTAATGTCAGGGGAGGTGAGGAGAGGGGGTTATGACTGGAGCCAGAAGCTGTTATGTGTAATTGAAAACACAAGTGATCTTGATGGGTGCTGGCTTCTCCTCTCTCTGGATGATGTCAGAAGCCTGGAGTCTGGATAAATGCCTTGTCCTCTCCTTCCCCAGTCTTTAAAGGGACATTGGGAAGTTTTATGTGACATGACTGTAAGGGACCTGATAGTCCTTTGGTAGTATTATAAGAGGAAAGGAGAGGAAGAGAGATGATTGTCAATCAAATTCTACAGTGGTTATTGGGGGTTTGTGAGAACAGATGAGACACTGAGCCCACAGATGGGGGTTGCCTCATGCACCCACTGAGCCCTCAGGCAACTCTAGACAACAGACAAGGAAAGCAAGGCCTGTGGTGACACAACATCTTAGGTCAGGTTCCTTAGAAGCAGAGCCTGCAATTTGGATTCTTGTGGAATTTGTTGGAAAGAAGGAGAGATGGAAGGAATCAGGAAAGAGCAGGATGATAAAGCTGAACAAGGATGTGATTTCAGCTGGAGAATAGCTTCAGCCCTATCCTAGGAGGAAGCTTCTGAGCCCAAACTGTGCTACAAAGTTGGTCCCATCTTGAGGCAAGGGATTTGTCTTTTGTACCTCTGTGTCAGTCCATCAGTGGCCAGCTAGAGATTGGCTGAGGTCAGCCTCTAGGGTGGGGGAATTGTTGGCAGAGGCTCCTTTTCAAGGTGTTCCCATTTGGTTGAGGGCCAGTTTCAGAGAAAAGGATGGCAGTTAGTTATTATCAGCCAACACCTGTAGCAGCTGGCATCTAGGTGTACCTGGCCAGTAAGGGATCTGGGGTAGGCGCCAACAGCATTCACCTTCCATCTCATTTTGCTATTGCAATCCTTTGACAGTGGTTGATATCTCTGGGACATCTAGGCAGAATTGCAGATAGGAGACAAACATAGGAAGAAGAAGCTGTGAGAAGGTAGTACTAAAATCAACCTACAATGTATTCTAAGAGTTCTTTTCTTTGCCTCTGTGTCTGCTCGTCCATCCATCCAGCCAGACATCCATTTTGCCTCCTTCCTTTCCTGAGTAAATATATCAATTGCTATTAATATTTTGTTTAAAAAAGCTGTATGAGAAGGAAGGAGAGATGGACAGATGTAGATACAGAAAGAGAGATAAAACCATAAAAACAAAGTTGTTAATGGTCACCTACTGAAAAATCTAAGCGTTGTTTTGGTCAAAGCCCCAGCTTCCTTAGTTTTTTACTGCATGTTTTTATTTTCAAATTTTTGTAATAGGTCTTAAATCTTTATCTTGAGGGGGTCAAAAAAGTTTGAAGACCTTAGACTCTGTGAGTACACATGCAAATACTGGGGAAATAATTTTTTTATTAAAAAAATTTTTATTTTTTTGCTCACACCATGCAGCATGTGGGATCCCTGACCATGGATGGAACACTTGCCCCCTGCAGTGGAAGGGTGGAGTCTTAACCACTGGACCACCAGGGAAGCCCCAGATCTTTTGTGGCCTTAAATTCTTCTTGGAACAAATCAATTTTTAAATAATAACTTTATTGAGTTATAACTTATATTCCATAAAATTTATCCTTTTAAAATGTACAGCTCAGTTTTTAAAAGCATATTCACAAAGTTGTACACTCATCACCACTAATTCTATATTATCATCATCCCCCAAAGAAACCCCATATCTATTGCAATTTCCCTATTGCCTTTTCTTCCTCTCAGCCTCTTGAAATCACTACTCTTCTTTGTCTTACTATGAATTTGTTTATTCTGGACATTTCATATAAATGGAATCATACAATATGTAGCCTTTTATGACTAGCTTCTGTCACTTAGCATAACGTTTTCAAATTTCAGCCATGTTTGAAAGCATATATCAGTACTTTATTCTTTTTCATGACCAAATAATATTGCATGGCTATACCACATTTTGTTTTTCATCAGCTGATGGACATTTGAATTGTTTTTTCTTTCTGGCTACTATGAATAATACTATTGTGAATATTGACATACAAGTTTTTGTGTGGCTATATGTTTTCATTTCTTTTGGGTAGATACCTAGAGTGAAACTGCTGGGTCATATGGTAACTCAATGTCTAACAATTTGAAAAACTGCCAAATTGTTTTCCAAAATATCTGCATCACTTTACATTCCCACCAATGATAAATGAAGATTTCAGTTTTTCTACACCTTCACCAACACTTGCTACTGTCGGTCCTTTTTATTTTAGCCATCCTAGAGGGTATCTCATTGTGGTTGTTAAGCGCATTCCCCTAATACTGAACATCTTTTCATGTGGGCTTTGGCTTTTTGTATATTTTCTTTGGAGAAGTATCTATTCACATCAAATCTTTCCCCCATTTTATTAATTGAGTTATTTGTTTTTTATTGCCTAGTTGTAAGAATTCTTTATATATTCTGGATACAAATTCCTTATTAGATAATTGATTTATAAATATTTTCTCCAATTCTGTGTGTTTTCTTTCCACTTTTTTTGATCATGTTTGTTTGAAGCACAAAAGTTTTTAATTTTGCTGTTTCACTTATCTACTTTTCTTTTTTCACTTGTGCTTTAGATTTCACATCAAAAAAACATTGCCTAATCCAAGGTAATGAAATATTACCCCTGTTTTCTTCTAAATTTTTTTAAGCTATTATATTTAGGTCTATTTTGAGTTAATTTTTGTATATGGTATGAAGTAGGAGTCCAACTTCATTCTTTTGCATTTGGTATCCATTTTTCCAGTGTCATTTGTTGAAAAGACAATTTTTCCCTTTTGAATTGTCTTGGCATCTTTCTTGACAAATTTGGTTTCAAATAAACATATCAAATATGAGAAAAGATAGCACTGAAAAATTAAACACAAAAAAACACAAACACATTTGCTGCTCAGGTCACTGGCCAAACACATACCTTTAAAAAAAACTTTTCTCTTTTGTACTAAGGTATAGCCACTTACCAGGGCTTCCCTGGTGGCTCAGACAGTAAAGTGTCTGCCTCAGTGCAGGAGACCTGGGTTCGATCCCTGGGTCGGGAAGATCCCCTGGAGAAGGAAATGGCAACCCACTCCAGTACTCTTGCCTGGAAAATTTCCATGGACTGAGGAGTCTGGTAGGCTATAATCCATGGGGTCGCAAAGAGTTGGACATGACTGAGCAACTTCACTTTCTTTCTTTTCACTATAGCCAATTACCAATGTTGTGATAGTTTAAAGTGAACAGCAAAGGGACTCAGCCATACACAGATACCTTTTTAAAGCATCTGTTAACATGCCTGTGGTTTTTTGTCTGTACTCTTTTCTCTGTGTGGGTACCACATCATTGGCGCTTCACAGAGCAGCAAGATGACTCTCCTGGCAGGATCTGCAGTGGTGGTGTCAAACTCTGTACCCTTCTCTGTAAAATAGTGATAGAAGGATATCTTATACTGTTATTAGATGGACTGAGGTGATGAGCTAACATGCTTAGGAGAGTGTTAGGTGTCTCATAAGTATTAGTTCAACTCTCATATCCTGAGCCACTGTCCTGGTGGCTACATTCACATAGAGTGTCACTACATGTCTCCCAGAATGCCCCTTCATCCTGCCTTCTCCCCGCCTCCCCTCACACAGGCCTCTCACCTTTTATCCTTCTCATAGATTGCCTCTAGGAAGCCAGTTCAGGGGGATTTGTCTATTTGTCGTGTAGAGGTTCTATGGCTCAAGAAACCAAGGTGGACACATTTTTGACTCCCTCAGAAATGCAGCATTTATAGGGTAATAATGGATCTTGGAGAAGGCAGTGGCACCCCCACTCCAGTACTCTTGCCTGGAAAATCCCATGGACGGAGGAGGCTGGTAGGCTGCAGTCCATGGGGTTGTGAAGAGTCGGACATGACTGAGAGAATTCACTTTCACTTTTCACTTTCATGCATTGGAAAAGGAAATGGCAACCCACTCCAGTGTTCTTGCCTGGAGAATCCCAGGGACGGGGGAGCCTGGTGGGCTGCTGTCTATGGGGTCGCACAGAGTCAGACAGGACTGAAGCAACTTAGCAGCAGCAGCAGCAACAATGGATCTGCCTTGCAGTGCTACAGATCAGTGGAAACCAAGTTCCATTTTTAGAATTTTCATTAGTTTCTAAAACTCTGTGTTCCTATCCCAACCTCCCTCACTGTTTCCCCATTTCTCCTCACTCAACCCCTTCACTCTGGAGCAATTAGATGGTTGAGCAATCTCCCTGACATGTCTGACATGTGTCTTTCTTCAATTTCCCACTGTGTTCCTGCTCTCTGCATCTCATAGCTCTTTGCCCCAGGTGCTGAGCAAATTGTGCACTCAGCTGGAGAATGCTCTGAGTTCATCAAGGGGCTCAGCTCAGCAGCACAGGATCCCACTGGCAGATTAGCATGAGAAAAGGCTGCCGAGATTTGAGATGGGGTCTCAGCAGGAATTAGTGCCCAATGTGGGCTTGCAATGTGGTGGAGAGCATCCTGAACCTCCAGGGTTTGCAAAAATCAATGCCATTAGTTATGACTTCCACTTTATTTTTGAATTTTACAAGGCCTTTATTAAAATACTAAAGAATTAAACAATACTTGCAAGAAATATTTGTTACTTTAAGAGATCTTGACCAGAAAAGACTTCCATTTTTTATTAAAAATTACTTCCATTTTAATAGAAATATCTTCAGAAAGAGCTATTTTTGTGCTCATCCACCCCATCTCTTTTTGGCTGGGTGATTCAGAGGGGCTAAAATGCTTGTGTGTGTGTGCGTGTGTGTGTGTGTGTGTGTGTGTGTGTGTGTGTGTGTGTTAGTAAATGCTTTCTGTCTTCATCAATGTCTGATTGTGTACAGCTCTGTGTGCAAGAGGGAGGGACAGAAGTCCTGATGAACATTTTTAATCCATCATTAATTTAGCTTCAATCAGCAGCAGCCAGCAGTTTGCCCTGAAGTAGGTAGGCTTTTCCTGTTATATTTCTGAACAAGACTTTTCTCCTCACAAATACGCCAACTGGGGGTGTTCCAGCATGGCTCTGCTCATGCTGTTCTGAGAGAAAGGACATTGAGAGATCTGATGGCACTCGACATTTTTCTTTGTCTTTTTAATTTTTTCTCTTACTAGATACCGTGTATGTTTAAACTTACCAATCAAGTTACTTATACCACCACTTTCCATGGAAAATTAATTGAATGATTTTTCAGCTAGAAAATTTGGGGAAAAGATATACAAGCACATTTAGGCTGATTTGAATCGAAATTTGTAGCAATGGAAATCTTAAAAAGATAGTCAGAAATATTTTGCAAATATTTGAAAAAATGGAGTAGCTCATAAAATCGATTTTCTAGCCCCTTCAAAATTAAGAGAACATGTAAATATTAATTCATGGTCTTTGCTGCTTGCTCAACCTACATTGTTAGTCTTCAAGGATAAGTGAACAAAAAATCCTTTCAAGGCTGCATGGTGCATATACTAATCCATTGGAATAAAATGTGCAGTTCCCGAGCAAATATTTTTTGAGCACTTGCTATGTGCCAGGCACTGTTAATGACATTGGATAACCCTGACTGAATAAAATTGCAATGCTTCTGCTCTCAACAGTGATAATTAACATTTGCATATAGTTTATAATGTGCCAAAGACACACTGTCTTGCTTAATCTTTGCCAGAAACCTATACAGAAAGTGCTATTACCCCCATTTTACATATGAGGATACTGAGGCACAAAGACATCAAATAACCTTCCCTCAAGATCACAGAGATATTGTTGGGCTTTTACTCAGCCCAGTCTGGCTTCTGAGGCTGGGGTCCCAACTGTGGGGCCACACTATCTCTTGGGGAGCTTATCCTTGAGAAGTGGGGAAAATAGACCATAAACACAGAAACAGGTAAATAAGTAAAAATTCATGGAAGTGCTCTGTAGAGAATAGAAGATGAAAGCATTTTCCTGAAAAACAACCAGAATCTTTTGGCCAATGACAGCCACTTAAGACAAACTTCTTTGGGTATGTTTAGGAATGAACTAAGGACTTCCCTATAGCTCAAATGGTAAAGAATCTGCCTGCAATGCAGGAGACCAGGGTTTGATCCTTGGTTCAGGAAGATCCTCTGGAGAAGGGAAGGGCAAGCCACTCCAGTGTTGTTGCCTGGAGAATCCCATGGACAGAGAAGCCTGGCAGGCTACAGTCTGTGGGGTTGCAAAGAGTTGGACACGATTGAGTGACTAACACACACACAGGAATGAAACTGGATTCATTTGGGAAGGCTGCCGTAACAAAGCACCACAAACAGAAATGAATGTTCTCACAATTCTGGAAGCTAGAAAGAAGTCTGGGTGTCAGAAGGATTGGCTCCCTTCGAGGGCTGTGAGGGCAGATCTATTCTACTTCTCTTTCCTAGCTTCTGGTGGTTGGCTGGTAATCTCTGGTATTCCTTAGCTTCTAGAAGCATCACCTTGATCTCTGCCTTTATTTTCAATGATGGCATTCTCTTTGTGTGTATCTGTCTCCAAATTTCTCTTTTTTAAAATAAGGATACCAATCATATTGGGTTAAAGATCTACCCTATGCCAGTATGACATCATCATAACTAATTACATCTGCAATGACACTATCTCCAATTAAGGTCATATTCTGAGGTACTGGGTAGGGGAGCTTTAGGACTTCAACACAAGAATTGAGGGGGGGCACACAATTCAATTCATTAACAGAAACTCAAAGGAAGCAGTGGCTCCAAAGGTAGAGAGTCTGCCTGCAATGCAGGAGACCTGGGTTTGATCCCTGGGTTGGGAAGATTCCCTGGAGGAGGGCATGGCAACCCACTCTGGTATTCTTGCCTAGAGAATCCACATGGACAGAGGAACCTGGCAGGCTACAGTCCATGGGGTCACAAAGAGTCGGACACGACTGAGCAACTAAGCACAGCACAGCACAGAGTACTGATCAGCATATGTGTGAGGGAACTACACAAGGCTGGGGAGAGAACCATCCCAAAGGTTTAGAGGGAGCATGTCAGTATGGCCAAGTAGTCTGAGGCACCAGACTCAAGCTTCTACTTCCCCAAGGTTTAGAGGGATGAGTGCCCAGTAGTCTCACAGAGCCAGGAATAATTAATAGTGCCTCTTCCTACCAGTTATGACCAACCTAGATAGCATATTCAAAAGCAGAGATATTACTTTGCCAACAAAAGTCCATCTAGTCAAGGCTATGGTTTCTCCAGTGGTCATGTATGGATGTGAGAGTTGGACTGTGAAGAATGGTGAGCGCTGAAGAATTGATGCTTTTGAACTATGGTGTTGGAGAAGACTCTTGAGAGTCCCTTGGACTGCAAGGAGGTCCAACCAGTCCATTCTAAAGGAGATCAGTCGTGGGATTTCTTTGGAAGGAATGATGCTAAAGCTGAAACTCCAGTACTTTGGCCACCTCATGCGAAGAGTTGACTCATTGGAAAAGACTCTGATGCTGGGAGGGATTGGGGGCAGGAGGAGAAGGGGACGACAGAGGATGAGATGGCTGGATGGCATCACGGACTCGATGGACATGAGTCTGACTGAACTCTGGGAGTTGGTAATGGACAGGGAGGCCTGGCATGCTGCAATTCATGGGGTCACAAAGAGTCAGACACGACTGAGCGACTAAACTGAACTGAACTGAACTGATTCCTACTAGTTTGGAGATGAGTGTGGGGATGGGAAGGGCTATAAAGAGTGGGAAGGAGACATTATAAAAGTTCATGAGAAAAGTTGTGGAGGTGAGAGATACGACTGAGCAACTAAGCACACAGCACAAAGGAAGTGGTGCTGATAGTACCTCAGAGGTAGTTATTTTAAGAGTCTTGCTGTTGGGAGGATGATCCTAAAGGGAAGTGATCTTTGAGCAGAAAGGCCACAGTTGAATGAATGAATGAACGAGTTTGCTTTGTCTTTGAAGTTGACATGATGGATTTACCAGAGACCTGCACTTTGAATGTTGTCTCTGCTGGCCTCTCAATGTGCTGGTAAGCTACATTTCCTTCCTCAGTTCTCTTTGCGAGCTACAGTCACCACTCATGAGAGGAGAGACCAGAGTGAAAAGGGTGGTCTGAGGGGGTGACTAGCCTACCCAGGGATCAAATGCTCAGCTTGGCACTCATGAGCTCTACTGGCTTAGGCAGATGGAAGGGAAGAAAGTAGTTCAAACCTAGAAATCTGCAGGTAAGGCTATGGTTGGAACACTCATATTTCCCACACAAACAATGTCTCACATGGCCGTGGGCCACTGCTAGCTCTATTAACACCATTAGTGCACTGGTTAACCAAACCATGGCACCAAGTAAATACAGTAACTCTGAATCTGAACGGATGGCCATGGGGAGCAGGAGCTAAAGGCAAGTGTGGGTTTTACCATTTTTCTGGGTAAGGAGATGGTCCCAGATATTAAAAATATTGGCCTGGAACACCTTGAACACTTCCCCTGTAACCATTGGCACCTCCTAGTCCTCTTCCCTTTTTCTCTAGCCCAGCACATGTTTCCACTGGTGTTGCCCTTCTCCTATGAATGTTCCTTCAATGAAAAATGTCCTCCTCCATGAAATCTCCCAATTCCTCAGTAAAGAGCAATGCCTCAGACAGGGGTTAGAATTAAAAGTTGGGCAAATCCACTTGAATGAGGTAATTCTCAACTTTGGTTGCACACGCCTAGAGAGTTTAAAAATTATTGATGGCTGGGTTCTATTCAAAGAGATTTAGATTTCATTGGTGTGGAGCGTGGCCTGGGCTTCAGGATTTGTAAACCTCCCCAAGTGATTCTACAGAACAGCTAGGGTTGAGACCACTGTTCTAATGTGAGGATCTTAAAAGGTAATCACTAATCCCCATGGATTTGAACAAGGTGAAATGTTAAACTGTGAGACAGTGAATTTGATTCTGGTAGTCGGTGGTGCTACTGGTAAAGAACATGCTTGCCAATGCAGGAGAGGAGACATAAGAGATGTGGGTTCGACCCCTGGGTTGATCCTCTGGAGGAGGGCATGGCAACCTACTCCAGTATTAGTGCCTGGAGAAGCCCATGGAAAGAGGAGCTTGGGGGGCTACAGTCTATGGAGTCACAAAGAGTCGACGACTGAAGCGACTTACAGCGCACCAGTCTTGATATAGGAATGGGTTGGGAGGGAGTGGGTAGAGTGCTTTGTGTCAGTGAAGATCTGTGGGTGCAATTGGTGGGGCCTTTGGAGTCATTTACTCCTGGAACAGTGCTCTTAATATATCCCCACATAGCACGGTTTTTGCTTTACCTTTCTTTCTGAATCTGATAATTTCCTAGATCAGCTTTCAGGCAATTCTGGGGCCCTGGAGGTTTTGATAGTGAGTGTGAGCATGGGGCAGCAGGTTTCTATGACTGGCTTGTTCTATAGTCAGATGGTCACCTCCAGGGTTTCATGAATAGTCTAAGTAAACAGTGGGGGAATAGTCAGTTTGTATACCTCAGCAGTAAACCAGGGTGAAAACTTCCACTTTAAATCAGAGTCTATCAAATCACAGATGTCCAGCTGATGTAAAGAATGAAAAATGACATCTCCTACAAATAGAATTCACATAGAATTGGAGCTGGGAAATATCTAAGAACTGCTAGGATACTGAGAATAAGGCCAGATAATGGCAGGTAGGAGCAGGAGGAATAAGGGGCCTAGGTTTGCCTCTGTTTTTATTAACATCTTCTTCCACGCTGTGAAGGATTACCTGGGACATTAATTAAATTTGCAGCTGATACTAAATTGCGATGTGTTCCAAGGGCTAATGAGACCTAGGTTTCACATGCAAGAGCAGAGAGAGGAAGAAAACAAGATTCCTCTGAAGAAAGACATCCTTTCCTAAGCTGGAACCAGTGTAATCAGTTAATGCAGGTCCCCACCAAGAGGACAAGTGAGAAAAGAACCAAGAGATGGTACCAGACAAAGTCTGAAATAGAAGCCTGTTTCTAGAGCTCTTTTATTTTGAATATCTGTGTTTGCTTTTATTTTAAAGAATTTCTTTGTGTTTTCCTAAATGTTACTTTTGATGGGCTACAGTGTAATCAGGTAGTGGTTCTTCAAGTGCCATTCCTCAACCAGCAGCTGCAGCATCTGGGGACTTGTTAAAAATGTACATCTTCAGGCCCCAATCCAGATCTAGGGAATTGGAAACTGCATTTTAATTGTATTTTAACAAGCCCAGCAGGTGATCTCCTGCTCACTCAAATCAGAGAAGCTCTGTAATGAAAAATCATGCCAAGAACCAAAGAAGTGGATCTTCTCTGGGGCAGCTATTTCGCTAGACTGAACATTTATTAACCATTTTTTTATTGGACTATAGTTAATTTACAACATTGTGTTAGTTTTGAGAGTACAGCATAGTGATTCAGATATATATATATATATATATATATATATATATATATATATCTCAATATACATATATTCTTTTTCAGATTCTTTTCCATTAGAGGTTACTACAAGATACTGAATATAGTTCCCTGTGCTATATAATAGAGTCTTGTTGTTTATCAAACACCCTCTTCCAACAACACAAGAGAAGACTCTACACATGGACATCACCAGATGGTCAACACTGAAATCAGATTGATTATATTCTTTGCAGCCAAAGATGGAGAAGCTCTATACAGTCAACAAAAACAAGACCAGGAGCTGACTGTGGCTCAGATCACGAACTCCTTATTACCAAATTCAGACTTAAATTGAAGAAAGTAGGGAAAACCGCTAGACCATTCAGGTATGACATAAATCAAATTCCTTATGATTATACAGTGGAAGTGAGAAATAGATTTAAGGGCCTAGATCTGATAGATAGAGTGCCTGATGAACTATGGAATGAGGTTCGTGACATTGTACAGGAGACAAGGATCAAGACCATCCCCATGGAAAAGAAATGCAAAAAAGCAAAATGGCTGTCTGGGGAGGCCTTACAAATAGCTGTGAAAAGAAGAGAGGTGAAAAGCAAAGGAGAAAAGGAAAGATATAAGCATCTGAATGCAGAGTTCCAAAGAAAAACAAGAATAGATAAGAAAGCCTTCTTCAGCGATCAATGCAAAAAAATAGAGGAAAAGAACAGAATGGGAAAGACGAGATCTCTTCAAGAAAATTAGAGATACCAAGGGAACATTTCATGCAAAGATGGGCTCGATAAAGGACAGAAATGGTATGGACCTAACAGAAGCAGAAGATATTAAGAAGAGGTGGCAAGAATACACAGAAGAACTGTATGAAAAAGATCTTCACGACCCAGGTAATCATGATGGTGTGATCACTCATCTAGAGCCAGACATTCGAGGCCTTCCAGCACAGAAAAGGTTCATTGGGCCTATTTGCCTAATCCACCTTCTTTCCAGCCTGTTGATTGGATGAATGAGCCCATTCGTGTTTTTGTTAATGATACTCATCTTTTGGGCAGGGCTTCCATCTATCCTAATAATGCTAAAACAGTGGTCAGCACTCCCTTTAATTTTTCAGGTGTGTCAGTTTATCCACCTATTTGCTTTGCCATACCTTCCTCCTTACAAGGATCAGCTATGGTGTTGAATGGATGTGTTAGCACTTCCTTGAAAGGCATGCTTACTGATTCTCTGAGAAGCGATGGCAAGAGAGACTTTTGGTCCTTATAGCTGCTGATGCCGGGGGTGCAACCAAAACTACATGATGCCATAGGACAGGCAGCCCCTCATTTAAAGGACTTTCCAAGCTATGCACTACCCCCTCCAGATTCTGATGAACAAGACTACAGGCCTGGGAAAGCATAAGCAGAATTTCTGGCGTTCCTCATTGGAAAGAATGCATGTACACCATAGTTATCTATTCCCATTGTTGCCACCAGACATTTTCTGACCAAATGGGGGTGCCCCTATCTTTTGGATCAATGATTGAACTTGATTTTTGAAGAAGCTTATAGATCCATATGGAATGATTCATTCATCCCTTATCCTTTAGCAATTACTAGGTGGCATGTTAATGGGTGGGTTCCTCCTTTAGTGAGTTTTGATGGAACAGGTCCCATGCAGCCTGAATTACGGAGAACATGGGCTGCTATGGCATCTGTGATTTTATATAGCCCTTTAAATGAACAAAGATATATTGTATGGGCCTGCATACATTCTCCTTATGTCTTTCTGTTGGCCAGAAATCGGAATGATTTGGGAGTTTTTGAAGGAGAAACTGTTTATAATGTCGAATGTGTGAACTGTTTTATATCAAATTGTGTTGATGGGAGTGATTATAGTAATTATACTGTGGTGACTGTAAAGCAACCACCATATTTGATGGTTCCTGTAAAAAACAGATCTTCACAACCCAGATAATCACGATGGTGTGATCACTCATCTAGAGCCAAACATCCTAGAATGTGAAGTCAAGTGGGCCTTAGAAAGCATCACTACGAACAAAGCTAGTGGAGATGATGGAATTCCAGTTGAGCTCTTTCAAATCCTGAAAGATGATGCTGTGAAAGTGCTGCACTCAATATGCCAGCAAATTTGGAAAACTCAGCAGTGGCCACAGGACTGGAAAAGGTCAGTTTTCATTCCAATCCCTAAGAAAGGCAATACCAAAGAATGCTCAAACTACAGCACAATTGCACTCATCTCACATGCTAGTAAAGTAATGCTCAAAATTCTCCAAGCCAGGCTTCAGCAATATGTGAACCGTGAACTTCCTGATGTTCAAGCTGGTTTTAGAAAAGGTAGAGGAACCAGAGATCAAATTGCCAACATCTGCTGGATCATGAAAAAAGTAAGAGAGTTCCAGAAAAACATCTCTTTCTGCTTTATTGACTATGCCAAAGCCTTTGACTGTGTGGATCACACTAAACTGTGGAAAATTCTGAGAGAGATGGGAATACCAGACCACCTGATCTGCCTCTTGAGAAATGTGTATGCATGTCAGGAAGAAACAGTTAGAACTGGACATGGAACAACAGACTGGTTCCAAATAGGAAAAGGAGTACATCAAGGCTGTATATTGTCACCCTGCTTATTTAACTTATATGCAGAGTACATCATGAGAAATGCTGGACTGGAAGAAACACAAGCTGGAATCAAGATTGCTGGGAGAAATATCAGATATGCAGACGACACCACCCTTATGGCAGAAAGTGAAGAGGAACTACAAAGCCTCTTGATGAAAGTGAAAGTGGAGAGTGAAAAAGTTGGCTTAAAGCTCAACATTCAGAAAATGAAGATCATGGCATCCGGTCCCATCACTTCATGGGAAATAGATGGGGAAACAGTGGAAACAGTGTCAGACTTTATTTTGGGGTGCTCCCAAATCACTGCAGATGGTGACTGCAGCCATGAAATTAAAAGATGCTTACTCCTTGGAAGAAAAGTTATGACCAACCTAGATAGCATATTCAAAAGCAAAGACATTACTTTGCTGACTAAGGTCCATCTAGTCAAGGCTATGGTTTTTCCTGTGGTCATGTATGGATGTGAGAGTTGGACTGTAAAGGAGGCTGAGTGCCAAAGAATTGATGCTTTTGAACTGTGGTGTTGGAGAAGACTCTTGAGAGTCCCTTGGACTGCAAGGAGATCCAACCAGTCCATTCTGATGGAGATCAACCCTGGGATTTCTTTGGAAGGAATGATGCTAGAAGGAAAGCTGAAACTCCAGTACTTTGGCCACCTCATGCGAAGAGTTGACTCATTGGAAAAGACTCTGATGCGGGGAGGGATTGGGGGCAGGAGGAGAAGGGGACGACAGAGGATGAGCTGGCTGGATGGTATCACTGACTCAATGGACGTGAGTCTGAGTGAACTCCGGGAGTTGGTGATGGCCAGGGAGGCCTGGCGTGCTGTGATTCATGGCATCACAAAGGGTTGGACGCAACTGAACTAGTAAAATTAGAGGGACAATGGTTAGATGATTATGCATTGAAAGTTTTGTATGAATTTAATGGCTTAATTTCTCAACCTAACAGATTCGTTGCAGCTCTGATTGTGGGAATAACTGCCTTGATTGCTATAATTGCTTCAGTTATGGTTTCTGCTGTTGCCTTGTCAAAAGAAGTGCATACTGCCTCATTTGTCGATCAGCTGTCCAGAAATGTCTCTGTAGCTCTTACTACACAGAAAATTATAGATAGGAAAATAGAAAATAAGGTCAATGCTTTAGAAGAAGCAGTCCTGCTTATAGGGCAAGAAATTACGAATTTAAAAATTAAGTTGTCGTTAAGGTGCCATGCTGAATTTAAATGGATGTGCGTTACCCCTCTACAAGTGAATGCTTCCATACATATTGGGAACGCATTAGGAATCATATTTTAGGCATCTGGAATCATTCAGATTTTAGTATTGATATTTCTAAGTTACATCAGGATATTCAGGGTATGAAACAGGTGGAGTCTGACTTTTTCTCTCAATGGCTTTCTAATTCCCTTTTTAAAAATCTGGAGGGATATTTTCCCCATGGATCCTTTTTTATAATAATGATTAATGCGGCCATGTGCTTATGCCTGTTGGTTCTGATTTGTGTAATAGCCCCGTGCCTTTTCAGAATACTCAACCGAAGTGTCTCTGCTTTTACTGAGTTTCATACTTATGCTCTAAAAAATAAGAAAGGGGGAGATGTTGGGAGCCGAGTTATGCATTACTGACAAAATGGAGGCACGGCCCCAAATCCCTCTCCTCATCTTGCAGGCACGGCCCTGGAATGAAGGAGTTAGGCCTTGTGATTCTGACTTGTTCTTTCCTTTCTTCAGTTGAGTTGGCTGGAAAGAATGTTAAGGTGCTTGAGAGAAGCATGAGAGAGCACAAAGCCTTCTACAGTTGTGCCCAGAAAATAATCTATAAAATAACCATTGGCATTTGTTCAAGGATCTTTACAAAGAATGTCCCAGGATGAGCACGTAGGCCAAAGCTTGAAGCCATGGGAAGGATTATTATCTGAGACCTGTTTGTGAGGGGAATGTTTATGGCAAAAGAAGTTTGCTGAGTTTAGGGTTTAGGATTAATTAAGAAGAGTTAGAAGCCTTTTTAGGAGATAATGATCTTAAGATGCTAGGGGCAAACAGGATTTAGAAAGATAAGAAGTAAACTGAGGAATGTATCATGAGTTACAATGTAATCACAAGTTAAGTAAGTACAGTAAATCTGGGTGGGGGAAACTAAAAACCTCTGACCTAATGCTTTTGTCAAAGTATAAAAGAGAACCTGAAGCTTGAAATAAACATGTAGTCCCGTACTATGAGTCAGAGGCCACATCATCATCACCAACACCGTCCATCTCTTCAGGTTACATCCCTGGCTGCTGGAGCTGGACTCCGGCACAACTCATAATTTATTTCTTCACCCCCTTTCCCCTTCTGTAACTTTAAGTTTGTTTTCTATGTCTGTGAGTCTGTTTCTGTTTCTTAAATTTCATTTGTATCATTTCTTAACTTTCCACATATAAGTGGTGTTATATGTCACTCATCTTTCTCTGTTTGACTTAGTTCACTTAGTATGATAATCTTTAGGTTCACCCATGTTGCTACAAATGGCATTATTCCATTCTTTTATGGCTGAGTAGTATTCTACATCTTCTTTATCCAATCATCGGTCAATGGGCATTTAGGTTGCTTCCGTGTCTTGGCTACTATAAATAATGCTGCTATAAATATTGGTGTGCATGCATCTTTTTGATTTAGAGTTTTCTCTGGATATATGTCCAGAAATGGGATTATAGGATCATATGATAACTATTTTTAGTTTTTAAAGGAACCTCCATACTGTTGTCCGAAGTGTCAGTGTCAATTTACATTCCCACCAACAGTGTTGGAGGGTTTTCTCCATACCTTCTCCAGCATTTATCATTTGTAGACTTTTTAATCATGACCATTCTGACTGTTGTGAGGTGACACCTGATTGTAGTTTTGATTGACATTTCTCTAGTAATTAGTAGTATTGAGCATCTTTTCAAATGTGTGTTGGCCATTTGTATGTCTTCTTTGGAGAAACATCTGTTTAGGTCTTCTGCTCATTTTTTAACTGAGTTTAAAATTTTTTGTTATTGAATTGTTTGAGATGTTTGTATATTTTGGAAATTAATCCCATGTCAGTAGCATTGTTTGCAAATATCTTCTCCCATAGACTAAACATATTTATTAGAACAAAGGATCAATTTTTTAGCCTCAAAGGATCTCAGGCCTCTTGAAATGGTGATGTAGTTATTCAGCCTTGTCCTTTGAGTTTTTGCCTAGAAGTCTGAAAGCAGAAATAGATACTGATATGATCTGTATTCATATATAGCTGTGTCTGGGTCAGCCCTGTTGTGAGAGCTAGAAGGGCTCTGGGAGATGACCTTGTACCAAGTTCCCCATCTTCAGATGAGGGCTCAGAGAAGCAATGTGTCTTGTCTAAAGTCAGCTGTAAATGAAAAGGATGTAGCCTGGGACCAGCATAAGAAGAAAGTAAAAAGTGAAAATTGTAAGTCCCCTCTCTTTTCCTCCAATAATTTTCATCCTTTTCTCAAACTGCTGTCAACATCACCAAAATTCTCCACGTCACTAGTTCCAATGGTTGCTTCTCAGCCTTCATCTTCCTTGACTTGCTAGTTGCATAGTTGATCACATGTTTTTCACTTGGTTTTCAAAACATCATTCAATCTTCACTTTAATGTTTGCTCCTTCTCAGTGACCTTTGCTGATTTCTCCTCTTCTCCCAAAAGTCTCAACGTTGAATGCTCTGGTCCCAGTCTTCTCTTCAATGTCTCCCTTGGTGACTTCATTCCTGTCAGAAAGGTTTAAATATAATGTTGTTTTCCAACCTTTTTTCTAATGCTAGATTCTATTATGAATCATGTACTTGATACTTACACTTCACTGGAGAGAGACATCCCAAGAACTCTGCTCTTTCTCATAGATTCTCCATCCAATCCATTGGGAAATCCTGGAGAACTTGCTTTACCTTTAGAATGTCTCCAGAATCTGACGACTTCTCTCTGTCTTTACTGTCACTTCCATGGACCAAACCGCCATCATCACTCACCTCTGGATTACTTTAATAGACTCCTACCTAGCCTCTTGTTTCCTTGTTGCCTTCTACAACATATTCTCCACACAGCATCAAGCAGCTCAGGTGATATTTTAAGTCAGATATGTCTTTCTCCTGCTCAAGATGCTCCCATGATTTTCCATCTCTTGTTGAGAGACCTTCAGTTCAGTTCAGTTGTTCAGTCGTGTCCGACTCTTTGCAACCCCATGAATCGCAGCATGCCAGGCCTCCCTGTCCATCACCAACTCCCAGAGTTCACTCAGACTCGTGTCCATCGAGTCTGTGATGCCATCCAGCCATCTCATCCTCGGTCGTCCCCTTCTCCTCCTGCCCCCAATCCCTCCCAGCATCAGAGTCTTTTCCAATAAGTCAACTCTTCACATGAGGTGGCCAAAGTACTGGAGTTTCAGCTTTAGCATCATTCCTTCCAAAGAAATCCCAGGACTGATCTCCTTCAGAATGGACTGGTTGGATCTCCTTGCAGTCCAAGGGACTCTCAAGAGTCTTCTCCAACACCACAGTTCAAAAGCATCAATTCTTCGGTGCTCAGCCTTCTTCACAGTCCAACTCTCACATCCATACTTGACTACTGGAAAAACCATAGCCTTGACTAGACGGACCTTAGTCGGCAAAGTAATGTCTCTGCTTTTGAATATGCTATCTAGGTTGGTCATAACTTTTCTTCCAAGGAGTAAGCATCTTTTAATTTCATGGCTGCAGTCACCATCTGCAGTGATTTGGGAGCCCCCCAAAATAAAGTCTGACACTGTTTCCACTGTTTCCCCATCTATTTCCCATGAAGTGATGGGACCAGATGCCATGATCTTAGTTTTCTGAATGTTGAGTTTTAAGCCAACTTTTTCACTCTCCTCTTTCACTTCCATCAAGAGGCTTTGTAGTTCCTCTTCACTTTCTGCCATAAGGGTGGTGTTGTCTACATATCTGAGGTTATTGATATTTCTCCCGGCAGTCTTGATTCCAGCTTGTGTTTCTTCCAGTTCAGTGTTTCTCATGATGCACTCTGCAGAGAAGTTAGATAAGCAGGGTGACAATATACAGCCTTGAGTACTCCTTTCCTTTCCTATCAATTCCTTGAAATCCACTCCAACTTCATTATCTTCTTATTGTTTTTTGACCACTCCAAGCATGCTCCTGCCTCAGGCCCTTTGCACTGTTTGTGCCCTGTTTCTGGAATGCTCTTTCTCAATATATCTGTATGGCTCACACACAGCCCTCATCTCCTTCAAACATTTGCTTAAATGCCACTCTTGTGGGTTGGATTCTATGGAAAGCAGACTCTGGGATGATGTTTGGCATGCAGGGTGTTAATTAAGGAGTGCTTTCGGTATCAGCATCTGTGGAAGGGAGGAGAAGGAGCAGAGGAAGAAACCAAGCTGTGAAGCTGACCCTCAGTCAGTTCTACAGTGAGCTCTGGAGCTAAAATGCCCTGTCAGAGTTGTCCTCCATTGGGCTGAAAGAGCCAGTCTTTGTTCAGGATTGACCTTGGGTGAGGCAAGGTCAGCTGAGGCAACTCCTGAAGGGATTGGTAGCATTTCCAGTAGCTGGAGCTGCACTCCTTCCTTGAAGGGGGATATGGACATCCTATGGTCACCTTCTCAAAAAGTCTTATCCTCTACTTCTGCTTGCAAATTGAGCTCTACCTTCTATACTTACAGGTTACCTTGACCTTGCTCTATTTTTCCATAGCACTCAGTTCAGTTCAGTCGCTCAGTCATGTCCGACTCTTTGCAAGCCCATGAATTGCAGCATGCCAGGCTTCCCTGTCCATCACCAACTCCCAGAGTTCACTCAGACTCATGTCCATTGAGTCAGTGATGCCATCCAGCCATCTCATCCTCGATCGTCCCCTTCTCCTCCTGCCCCCAATCCCTCCCAGCATCAGAGTCTTTTCCAATGAGTCAACTCTTCACATGAGGTGGCCAAAGTAGCTTTAGCATCATTCCTTCCAAAGAAATCCCAGGGTTGATCTCCATCAGAATGGACTGGTTGGATCTCCTTGCAGTCCAAGGGACTCTCAAGAGTCTTCTCCAACACCACAGTTCAAAAGCATCAATTCTTCGGTGCTCAGCCTTCTTCACAGTCCAACTCTCACATCCATACTTGACTACTGGAAAAACCATAGCCTTGACTAGACGGACCTTAGTCGGCAAAGTAATGTCTTTGCTTTTGAATATGCTATCTAGGTTGGTCATAACTTTTCTTCCAAGGAGTAAGCATCTTTTAATTTCATGGCTGCAGTCACCATCTGCAGTGATTTGGGAGCCCCCCAAAATAAAGTCTGACACTGTTTCCACTGTTTCCCCATCTATTTCCCATGAAGTGATGGGACCGGATGCCATGATCTTCGTTTCCTGAATGTTGAGCTTTAAGCCAACTTTTTCACTCTCCTCTTTCACTTTCATCAAGAGGCTTTGTAGTTCCTCTTCACTTTCTGCCATAAGGGTGGTGTCATCTGCATATCTGAGGTTATTGATATTTCTCCCGGCAGTCTTGATTCCAGCTTGTGTTTCTTCCAGTCCAGCATTTCTCATGATGCACTCTGCATACAAGTTAAATAAGCAGGGTGACAATATACAGCCTTGATGTACTCCTTTTCTTATTTGGAACCAGTCTGTTGTTCCATGTCCAGTTCTAACTGTTGCTTCCTGACATGCATACACATTTCTCAAGAGGCAGGTTAAGTGGTCTGGTATTCCCATCTCTCTCAGAATTTTCCACAGTTTAGTGTGATCCACACAGTCAAAGGCTTTGGCATAGTCAATAAAGCAGAAAGAGATGTTTTTCTGGAACTCTCTTGCTTTTTCCATGATCCAGTGGATGTTGGCAATTTGATCTCTGGTTCCTCTACCTTTTCTAAAGCCAGCTTGAACATCAGGAAGTTCACAGTTCACATATTGCTGAAGCCTGGCTTGGAGAATTTTGAGCATTACTTTACTAGCATGTGAGATGAGTGCAATTGTGCTGTAGTTTGAGCATTCTTTGGTATTGCCTTTCTTAGGGATTGGAATGAAAACTGACCTTTTCCAGTCCTGTGGCCACTGCCGAGTTTTCCAAATTTGCTGGCATATTGAGTGCAGCACTTTCACAGCATCATCTTTCAGGATTTGAAAGAGCTCAACTGGAATTCCATCACCTCCACTAGCTTTGTTCATAGTGATGCTTCCTAAGGCCCACTTGACTTCACATTCCAGGATGTCTGGCTCTAGATGAGTGATCCATAGCACTAAGCATGGCTTAACACACTATATTACTTATTAACTTTTCTTTTTGTTTATAGTCTGTCTCCCTTGACTGGAATGCAGGGACCATGAGGGCAGGGATTTTTGTCTTTTGTTCACTAATGTATATCGAGTGCTTAGAACTGAGTCTGGCACTAGTGGACACAATAAATATTTGTGAATTAGTGGTGCTTGGTGAATTCTAGCTAATAATTGATGTAGTGTTCAACATGGTCAGGAGTCATTGCTGAAAATAGTTGAATTCTGTCTTTAGAGTTCCTGATATTCACCAGTATGAAAAAGAGATATGGTGAGCTGTTTATTATTTCAAATTTTCTACCACTATTCACAAGTCTCTGGTGTCAGGTGACCTATTTCTGGCCTATACATGATTAACTCGGCTTTGGGACCCCATGGGAAAGAAATGAGTAATGACATGTAGATGTCTGCTGACCCATGTGAAACATGTGTCTTCTAATATTTATGAAGACTGACATTTCATTTATATGAAGTTATTATTCAGTATATATATATTTTTCATAACATGCTAATGTTCACAGGCATGGCATGTTAAGATCAATACCTGTCTTAACAGTTGGCCCATTAGCCCCTGATGGTCAGCATAATTTGGTAATGTGGACAGCAGTTCGATAATAGCAGGGATTGTGGTAGGAAGGAAGGAGAATTTAGCAGAGCAAATATATAAATTCCTTTTGTTACCACTGACTGAGCATTCAGATCAGGTCAGGTCAGGTTTTATTGCTCTTGGCTAAAAGCCACTGCAAGATTTACAGAGCAAGAAAGAGGCTCTGGGTGAGATCAGAGTGAATTACAGAGTTAGCTGGAGAGAGGCATGAAAGTAGTTGGAATGTCAGAGGTAATTTTTATGAAAGAAATCATCAGACCACCGCATCACTGTCAGCTTTATTATAAAGTTTTGAACATTTAAAAATATGTGTTTATTTCTAATGGGTTCATCAAAGAGAATCTGGAGATCTAGAACAGCACAAAGATGAAAATAAAAATTACCCATTAATGCTGCTGTTTATATTCCATTGTGTTTGCTTCTAGACATTTTTTCTGTGTACACATTCACTTAACATTCTTACACTCATATGCATACACTTTTTAAATTTTTATTTTTAAACCTGTAATAGAATTGGGGTATTTCTTTATGTCTTCCTTTTTTTACTTAATATTATATCTTTAGCATTTCCCCCTATTATTACACATTTGTGAAAATGATTTCTAATTTAAATATCTTAATGGTATAGCTTGCGTGTGTGTTTCTTCCCGCCACTGCTACTGCTGCTAAGTTGCCTCAGTCATGTCCGACTCTGTGCTACCCCATAGACGGCCACCCACCAGGGTCCCCCGTCCCTGGGATTCTCCAGGGAAGAACACTGGAGAGGGTTGCCATTTCCTTCTCCAATGCATGAAAATGAAAAGTGAAAGTGAAGTCACTCAGTCGTGTCTGACTCTTAGCGACCCCATGGACTGCAGCCCACCAGGCTCCTCCGTCCATGGGATTTTCCAGGCAAGAGTACTACCAGTCCTCTATTTGTACATTTATCCTGTTCTCAAATATTGAGTGTTAAATAATATTGCTATGACCATTCAAGAATGTAAGCCATTTTGTATATCTTTATCTTTTTAGGGTGACTTTCTAGAAGTGGAATTACTGGGTCACTAGGAAGCAGATATTTAAAAGACTGAATGCATATTGCCATACAACCACTGGAAAGTCTGCTTCCATTTGGATTTCTACTAAGAAGCATAAGAAATTGTTCCCACACCCTAGGCAACATTGGATACTCATGATATTTGTAATCTTTGCCTGTCTGGGTTAAAAGTGACATTTTCATTTTAATTCAAATTTCCACTAATGATGCACCATTTGAATTTATTCTTTTCTGAAATGTCTGATTTTGGTCCTTTACAGATTTTCTATGAGTGAGTTTATATTTTTCTTACTGATTCTCACAATTGTTTCCTAAATTAAGTATGCATGTTTTTATTATAAATATTTACGAAATACAGGGAAAACACAAAGAAGAGAAAGGATCAACCATAATCCCAGGATTGAGAGATAAACAGATATTTTGTTTTCCTCCAAATGTATATGTGCTTTTGTACATTGTGTGTACAAAGGATTTTGTATCATTTAAAAACTTTAGAATAAAATGCACTTTTTGTTTTTATTTTTCTTTGTTTTCATACTTCCATCAAAATTTACATTTAATTACACAAGTATACATGAATAATATACTTTTTATATGCAAAACATTATAGATAAGATCAAAGTCCCCTTTGACGACTCCCTCTCTAAACCTTGACCTTTGTCCTCTTCCTTCCCTTCCCAGAGATCACCACTATTGTTAGTCTGATTTGCATCTTTTAAGCTGGTTTCATACATTTATGTCATAATAGGGATTTATTGTGTGTGTGTGTGTGTGTGTGTGTGTGTGCATTAAAAAAGCTTTTTATTGTAATACAAACTCAGAGAAAAGTTATGGAATGTAAATATTCAATATGATGAATGTAAATGTTTAATATAATGAATTGCTCAACCCAAGTCAAATAATAGAGTATTTCCAATACCCCAAGTTTGCCATGGGTTTCTCACCAATCATATCTTATAACTACTGTTTTGAATTTATGATAATCACTTTCTGGATTTTTTTTGAAAATAATTTTATCACCTAGGTATATATCCCTACATATTATTTTTTAGTTTGTTTCTTTTTAAAATATCTTTATAGAGATAAAATTACTCTGTGTGTAATACAATTTTTATACCTTGATTCTCTCACTCAACATTAGGTTTATGAGATTAATTGTAATTTCTATCTGCAGTTATCACATTGCATGAATACATAACCATTGTTTATTCATTCTGCTGTTGATGGACATTCGCATTATTTCCAGTTTGGGACAATTACAAACTATGTTAGTATGAACTTAAAAAAAAAAAGCATGTATTTTTGAACACATGTGTGTGAGTTTCTCTAGGTTATAAATCTAGTGGAATTACTCGGTCACTGTGTATCCATGTCCCCAGCTATTTTAGATAATGCTGAATTATTTTTCAAAATGTTTGCACCAATTTACACTCCCTCTGCCAGTGCATGAGAAGTTCAGTTGTTCCATATCCTCTTCAACACTTGGCATTGTTATGTTTTCTGAGTTTTACCAATCTGGTGGGTATGTAGTAGTGGTTCTTGCAATTTTGCATTAAATTTATTTGTCTGATTACTAATGAGGCTGAACATTTTTTCTTACGGTTATTGGCCGTTTGGATTTACTATTTTGTGGGGTGGTGGCGGTGATTTAGTCGCTAAGTCGTGTCCGACTCTTTGCAGCTCTCTGTCTGTAGAGTTTTCCAGGAAAGAATACTGGAGTGGGTTGCCATTTCCTTCTCCAGTTTTGTGGGGTACCTATTCAAATCTTTTCCTCATTTTTTTTTTTTCTGTTAGGTTGCTTGTCTTTTCCCTGTTGATTTGTATGAGTTCTTTATATATTCTGAATACCAATCATTCACATTTATATGAGTTCCAAGTATATTCTCCTCTTCTGTATCCTGAAATGTTCACTCTGTGGTGTCTTTTGAGGAACATAGCTTCTTAATATTAAAGTAATAAAGTTTATGAATATTTTTCTTTATTGTTACTGTTTTTGTGAATTGGGTATGTGCTTTTACTTTACATATCATATCATACATATATCATCTTGTTAATACATATAAACTTCTTGATTATTCTGAACTAGTAAACAGTGTTCCATACTGTAGCAATTCTATAGTTTATTAATCATTTCTTAGTTGGTCATTTAGATTATTTCTAATTTTATTTATTTTTTGCTTTTATTCACAAATATAATACTGGATATCTTTGTATGTAAATCTTTTTTCTTGTCACCCTATTTCCTTAAGATGAGTTCCTGATTGGTGAATTAGTAGATCAAATATCAAAATATATACATACATACATAAAACTTGAAAATTTTTTTTTTTGTTTACCAAATTACCTTTGGAAAATTTGGAGCAATTTACATAGCAATTAGCATTTTGTGAGTGTTTTGTAAATAAGAGAATAAATTCCTGCTGTGGGGTCTTTAAGAATTGGTTCAATATGAATGTGGAAATTACATTCAGAGGAACATATAAGATTAAAAGATTTATATACTCTCAGGTCCTAGAGGGAGGTCTGCCAGGCCGCACAAAGGCCACATAAGCTCAGCCCAGCAGGTGGGGACTGAGAGAGAGTGAGAACCCACGAGCAAGTGCCTTTACTGGGATCAGGCTGGAGTCCACAAGCAAAAGGTGTGATGGAATTTCATAAGTAGGTTTGAATGTCTAGGTCAGAGTTAGGGGAGGGCAAGAGGGGGAACTTGTAGAGGAATCAGCTTTATTACACTGGTGTACCTTGTTGCCTGGGAGATGTGTTCACAGCTTCTTTGTAAGGATGTTGAGGCAGCAGGGCTTCCCAGGTGGCTCAGATGGTAAAGTGTCTGCCCACAATATGGGAGACCTGGGTTCGATCCCTGGGTCGGGAAGATCCCCTGGAGAAGGAAATGGCAACCCACTCCAGTACTCTTGCCTGGAAAGTTCTATGGACGGAAGAGTCTGGTAGGCTACAGTCCGTGGGGTTGCAAAGAGTCAGACACGACTGAGTGACTTCACTTTCTTTTCAGGTAGCAGGAAAATATGAAGTTTAAAAACGTTACAATACAGTGAGTATGTTCATTTTTCTAGAAGTTGCCATCATTTAGTTTTTTATTTTAAAAGCCATTGCCAACAATAAAGCCACAAAGCTTTTAGAGGAAAATATAGGAGGACATGTTTATTACCCTGTAGTGTTTAAATAGGGTTAATATAGTGCTGACCATAAATAAGTATTTTTGAAATAACATATTAAAATTAAGGGCTTCTGTCCATTGAAATAAAGGGAAAGGTGACCCAAAGAAAGGGAGATGATATTCATAATACATGTATCTGACAATGGACCCATACCTAGAATATACAAAGAACTCCTGTTAATCAATAAAAGACAAAATCTAACAGAAAAATGAACAAAAGGCTTGAATAGATACTTCAAAGATAAGTATATCTATGCAGTAGCAGCATGATCAATAAATATGGGGAAAGATGCTCAGGTTCATTATACTTAAGAAAAGTCAATAAGATAATGCTATATACTGACCAGAGTGGCTATAAAATGAAGTAATGGAAAATACCAAGTATTAGTGAGGATGTGGAATAATTGGAAGTCATACGTTGTTAGTGGTAATGTAAATTGGCACAAACTATTTGACAGTATCTACTAAATCTGGAAAAGTACACACCTTATGACTCAGCAATTTCATTCCTAGGTATACATCCAACAGAAATGTGTTCTTAGGAATATCAAAAGGTGTATTAAAAGGATCAGGAAAGCACTATTCATAATAGTTCCAAACTGGAACTACTGAAAGAATTTTTATCTTCTTTTTTTAGTCTTAGAAAAACAATAAAGAATTGATTAATTTTAATGTTATTAAACAGTGGTGTTGCAATTTTACAGTGGTGTTGCAATTCTTATTCATTTAATTACAGTGGTAGAAGTAATGAAATTATATTACAGAAAATTGGCAAAATAAAATCACCCATAGTCCTGTCATCTTAACTCAACCTTTATTATCTTTTTAATCTGTTTCTTTCTGGTGTGGCTTCCTGTATTCGTTTTTGCATAGCTTTAATTAGGGTGCAATCTCATTTTATATCCTGGTTTTTTACTTAACATAAGATGATCTTATACGGCTGTGTATTCTTAATAACCAACATTTAGAATGCACACAGAATGTGTTCTTGTTAATGTGACATAATTAAGCATCCTCCAGGATTGAATAATTACATTATTTTCCTTTTTTTCCATTATAGTCAGTGAGGCTATAAGAATTTTTATAAATATCATTTTTTTAAGGTTTCATGTTTTTTTTTTCTTTTGAACTTTTTTATTTTGTATTGGGGGAGAAGGCAATGGCACCCCACTCCAGTACTCTTGCCTGGAAAATCCCATGGACGGAGGAGCCTGGTAGGCTATAGTACATGGGGTCGCTAAGAGACATGGGGTCGCTAAGAGACATGTGGTGGCTAAGAGTCAAACACGACTGAGCGACTTCACTTTCACTTTTCACTTTCATGCATTGGAGAAGGAAATGGCAACCCACTCCAGTGTTCTTGCCTGGAGAATCCCAGGGACGGGGGAGCCTGATGGGCTGCTGTCTCTGGGGTCGCACAGAGTCGGCACGACTGAAGCGACTTAGCAGCAGTAGCAATAGCATGGCCGATTAACACAGCAAAGGGATGCAGCCATATATATACACAGATCCATCATCCCTCAAACCCCTCTCCCATCCAGGCTGCCACATAACATTGAGCAGGGTTCTATGTGCTATATGTTAGGTCCTTGTTGGTTATGCATTTTAAATATAGCAGTGTGTGATGTCCATCCCCGACTCCCTAACTATCCCTTTCCCCCAGCAACCATGTTTGTTCTCAAGTCTGAATCTCTTTCTGTTTTGTAAGTTCATTTGTATAATTTCTCTTGAGATTCCACATACCAGGGATGTCATACAATATTTTTCATTTTCTGTCTGACTTCACTCAGTATGGCACTGTCTAGGTCCACCCATGTTGCTGTGAATGGCATTCTTTCATTCATTTTAATGGCTGAGTAATAGCCCATTGTATATATGTACCACATTTTTATCCGTTCCTCTGTTGGTGGACATTTAGGTTGCTTCCATGTTTTGGTTACTGTAAATAGTGCTGCAATGAACATTGGGGTGTATGTATCTTTTCAGATTATGTTTTTCTCTGAATACATGCACAGGAGTGGGATCGCAGGTCATATGGTAGCTTTATTTTAACTTTTGAAAGTAACCTCCGTACTATTCTCCATAGTGGCTGTACCAATTTGCTGAATGAATTTTCAATGCACAGTGAATTTCAACAGTAGAATGGACAAATTTTAGTATATCTACAGTGAATTACTTAACTCAGCAGTAAGAATGAATGATCTCATTATATTACAGTATATGTTATATAAGATGAGCCTCACAAACATTATCTGAGCAAAAGAAGCCAGATGAAAGATAATGTAATTGATTCCATTAATATGTAAGATAAAAATGGGAAAAAAATATGCTAATAGAAGGCAGAGTAGTGGCTACCCTCCAGTGGAAGGGGAAGGTTGTGACTGGGAGAATAAGGGTACTTCTGGGATATAGGTAATGAATGTTCTGTTTCTTGATCTGAGTGTTGGTTGTAGGGATAGGTTCAGTTTGTGAAAATTCAACTAGCCATATGCTTTTGATATTTGATTTTCTGTATTTACAGCATGCCTCAATAAAAAGCTATTTTTAAACATATTTGATAGACTGCAAGTCATGTGCCATCATTGCTTCTAATTAGATTTCTTTGATTTTCATGGAGAGTAAGCATTCTTTCTTATGCTTCTTGGCCTTCTGTTTGTTTTTTTTTTTTACACTTTATGTTTTTACTAATTTTTATCTGAGGCTATTTGTATTTTTCTCATTGATTTATAAAATCTCTTTTTATACTAAGAATATTCACTTTTTGTCACTTATGCTGTAATTATTTTTTCACTTGATGTTCTCCTGGCATAGAAAGGTGTTTACTCTTTATGTAATCAATTTTATCAACCATTACCTTTATAATTTTTGGTCATTTATGCTTAGGTAACTTAAACGTCTATAGAACTTTGTAAATAATTTGTAAATACAGATGCAATCAAGGTTTCCCAGGTGGCATAGTGGTAAAGAATCCACCTGCCAATGCAGGAGATGCAAGAGACATGGGTTCAGTGCCTTGGTCAGTAAGATCCCCTGGAGAAGAAGGGAATGGCAACCCACTCCAGTATTCTTGCCTGGGAAATCCCATGGACAGAGGAACCTGATGGGCTACAGTCCATAAGGTCACAAAGAGTCAGACATGATTTAGTGACTAAACAAAAGCAACAATAATGATCAACACAATACACATTGCTATTTATGCAACAAGTGGCTTTTTTAAAAAAAATCATTTCTGGACCATAACAAGGCTGCAGCACAATTAGAACTGAAGACCATGAACCTTAGTGGCCTTAATAACCTTAATATACAGGGACGATGGACCCTGATTCATGGACTTAACATTCAAGGCAAATTGGAAGTGGTCGTCATCCCTGTGCTTTACCAACAAAGGTCCATCTAGTCAAAGCTATGGTTTTTCCAGTAGTCATGTATGGATGAGAGAGTTGGACTATAAAGAAAGCTGAGTGCCAAAGAATTGATGCTTTTGAACTGTGGTGTTGGAGAAGACTCTTGAGAGTCCCTTGGACTGCAAGGAGATCCAACCAGTCCATCCTAAAGGAAATGAGTCCTGAATATTCATTGGAAGGACTGATGCTGAAACTGAAACTCCAATACTTTGGCCACTTGATGCGAAGAACCAACTCATTGGAAAAGATCCTGATGCTGGGTGGAGAAGGGGATGATAGCTCATGGTTGGATGGCATTACCGACACGATGGACATGAGTTTGAGTAGGCTCCGGGAGTTGGTGATGGACAGGGAAACCTGGCGTGCTGGAGTCCATGGGGTCACAAAGAGTCGGACATGACTGAGTGACTGAACTGAACAGAACTGAACAGGGATGACGTCTGATACCACCATGATGCTTACATCACTTTCCTTAACTTCTTTGTATAAAATGTTTTATCAAAACAAACAAAGAACACCTGGATGTGTTTTTTACATGATTGCTTTAGTTGCTCAACCGGTAATCACCCAGTGGGCTTATTAGTTCACAAATGTGACTTTGCAAGTGCCAGGAAGATAGGAACACTTTATCAGAGATGCTTGCATTCCCGGGCAATTATGTACTTAATCTCTTTGAAATTAAGCTTAGAATGTCTAAAATGAGTAACTAAAATATCCATTTTGGCAGAGAAGTTTTGATATGAATAACACGCATTTCTGAGCATTTATTTAACAAATAATTTTATTCTTAAAAATGTCAACATGCAATCAAAGTTTTAAAAGTTTTAAGAAACATAAAGATGACTGATCTTAGTACAAGAAGCTCGACAAACTGTATATGAAATACTATGTGTAGATGTCGTACATGAATAAATATAATGCATCAATATTTTATCAATTACTATAGGATTTGCTGGTTTCTTTTATCTCTGTTATGTCAGTTTTTATATTTTCGTTTTATTCAGTTGTATGTTTTGTGTTTTCAGGGTTTTTTCCTGGTAAAACCAATCAGAAATTTGTTTATATAATTAGCTTTTCTTTAATTTACTTAGCAATTTTTTGATTTACTTAGCAATTCTGTTTTCTTTATCTAATTCACTCATTTCTGTTTTATTTCATCTTAATTATTTTTTCCTGGATAATTCAATTTCTTATTTAGTTGTGATTTTCATGACTATTTGTGTTAAATCTTAGTTTAACTCATTTTTAACCTGCTTTTATTTAATTGTCTCAGAACATTGGAATCAGCCTGTAAACATTATTGAGTAGTGTATTTTTTTCTCTGAATAAAAACATGTTCATTATCAAAAGCAAACACATGCATGTATATAGTGGAGAAGGAAATGGCAACCCACTCCAGTACTCTTGCCTGGAAAATCCCATGTATGGAGGAGTCTGGTAGGCTATAGATGGAAGAGCCTGGTAGGCTACAGTCCATGGGGTTGCACAGAGTCAGACATGACTGAGCGACTTAGGAGAAAAGTAACATTTGCTCTTTTTGTATTCCTTTTCTGTAATATACTTTCCTCATCCAGAGATAAACACTGCTAATGATTTGGTACACTATATCCTTCCCAACCCATTTCTATGCATTTCCAAACATGTGTTTATGTGCACTCATATTTATATACATTAGATATATATACGCAAGTATACGGTTTACACATTATAGGCATATTTTACATATTGTTCTGTAAGTTGATTTCCCTTTTTAATATATCATATATATATGTATATATATATGTATATATGTGTATATATGTATATATGTGTATATATATGTATATATGTGTGTATATATGTGTGTGTGTGTGTATATATATATATATAGATATATATATGACAGCAAGGTGATCAAACCAGTCAATCCTAAAGGAAATCAACTGTGAATATTCATTGGAAGGACTGATGGTGAAGCTGAAGCTCCAATACTTTGGCCACCTGATGCAAAGAGCCAACTCAATGGAAAAGACCTTGATGCTGCAAAAGACTGAAGACAGAAGAGGGGAACGACAGAGGATGAGATGGTTGGATGGCATCACTGAATTAATGGGCATGAGTTTGAGCAAACTCTGGGAGATGGGGAAGGGCATGAAAGCTTGGAGTGCTGCAGTCCACGGGGTCACAAAGCGTCAGATATGACTGAGCGACTGAAGAACAAATATATTAACGGCTAATTGCCCTTTCATGATGTTTTACCAATTTATGTTACCTGTAAGTCATATGCTTTCTAATATTCTATCCAACTCCAAAGGGGAACTGTCTTTTCTAATTTTTGCAAAATTGATATGCAAATAAGTACATTATTATTTTACATTAATGTACACTTCTTTGATTATTGTTAGGTTAGGGTAATTTCATTTGATTATTAGCTACTAATACTTCTATAAATTGCTTGCCAATATTTTTTGCTTGATTTTCTATTAGGTTGTTTCTCTTTATCTGATTTATTTGACTTGTTCTTATTTTCTAAGTGACTGATAAATAATGTTTCATTTCTCATTTTATCCAAGAATTGTTGAAAATTTTGTTTTTTCTAGCAGCTGAATAATGATTTTGCTTGAAATATTATTCTTTTAAATATATATATTTTTTACACTGAGGTTAGGAATATAACCTGCAAAAGTGAAGTTGCTCAGTCGTGTCCGACTCTTTGTGACCCCATAGACTGTAGCCTACCAGGCTCCTCCATCCATGTAATTTTCCAGGCAAGAGTACTAGAGTGGGTTGCCATTTCTTTTTCCAGGGTATCTTTCTGACCCAGGGATTGAACCCAGGTCTCCTTCATTGCAGGCAGATGCTTTACCATCTGAGCCACCAGGGAAGCCCATAACCTGCAAAGTATCTGCTTTTTGGAATTTATTGAGGATTACTTCATGGTCTAATATACAATCATTTAAAAATATTACCATGGACATTGATAAAAGGTTTATTTTCTTTTGCAGATTGTGTGGTATACATTTATTAAATAAACCGTGCTCTTTATATGTACAGATTCTCTATATCTTCAAGATTGTTTAGTTATTTTTGTCTGAATATAAGAAAGGTCAACATTTTCCAGTATTATATTGTCTTGCCATTTTATTCCTGCATTTTAAGTAGTTTTTGTTTTGTACTTTGTAATATAGTGTTGTTTAACACAAACGTTTTATGACTAACATATCTTCATTTTAAATCATATGTTTATTATAAAATGATCCTTTTTATACTACTTAACTTTTTTGGCTTCACCTGATTTATTTATCTTTTTAAAAAAGTTTCAAACATTGTATCATTTTTAGATTTGTGTCCTATAAATAACATATGATTTACCCTACTATTTTATCCCAGAATGAGTGTTTACTTTCTGTTTTTGTTTGTTTTAAAATTGAAATACATTTGTACTTAATGCATAAATATTTGTTGTTATACCTGCTGGATTTGCTCTTACTTTTGCTATTTTATGTTTTTTCCTTATGATTCCTTTGTTTTATTTTTCTTTTGTTACATAAACTTGAATCTTGCTTTTATCTTCTCCAGGGATTTGGAAAACAATATATTTTATAAATTCTAAGAAACATTTTTAACATTTTAGTACTTCTGGAATTAAAATGCATCTTATAATTGATGATATGCTATAGCTTAATTGACAGCATTTTTTCTTTCCTTGTGGTATATTAAAAAAGATGTTTCTTGCCTTAGATTAAATGAAAAGCAGTATATCATATTTTATGGGCTTCCCTGGTGGCTCAGTGGTAAAGAATCTGCCTGCAATGCAGGAGACCCAGGTTCCATCTCTGTAATCCACCTGCAATGCAGGAGACCTGGGTTTGGTCCCTGGGTCTTGAAGATTCCCTGAAGAAGGGAATGGCTACCTACTCCAGTTTTCTTGCCTGGGAAATCCCATGGACAGTGGAGCCTGGTGGACTATAGTGTGTGTAAGAGTCGGTCATGACTTGAAGACTAAACAACAGCAACAACGTTATATTTTAATTTTATTAACCTTACTTTCTTCAAAAGATTTGGAAAATATATATTTCTCTGAGTCAAGAGTAAAATGCCACTTTAAACAATCCCTCTCCACTTAAAAATAAGAAACTTAAAAAAGGCATTTACTTTCTTCTTTGATGCAATTACCTCCTTATCTGGAGACTTATACCTGTATTAATGCTATTCAATGATTGCTTTTATATCTCTTCTAATATATAACTACATAATTGTCAACTATGTGTTGATGATTGCACACAGTTTCACAACCAAATCCATAAAAACCATTTACATTAATTTTTGATTTAGCAGGTTTGATGTTCCCTGCTGATCCTTTTGTAATACAATTTGCCTATTCTTAAGTTTCTTATTTTGCTTCTCTCTCAACTTATGGAGTTCATTTTTAAGCAAGCTTTGCAAAAGTGCATATATAAAGAATAAATTTTTTGAGGCTTTGCATGTGTGAGTTGACTTTCTGTTGTTTACACATACATATATGACAACTGTGAGTGATGTGAAATAACTGAGTCACATTCCTTTTCTTTCAAATTTATTAGCTATTGAGCAGTTGTCTTCTAACATTTTGTATTGCAGAAAAGAATTCTAAACTCAGCTTGCTTTTTGTTCCTTTGTTGGTGATTTGTTTTTCAGGTCTTAGTATTATAGAATTTTCTTTACACTTAACATTTAAAAAAGAATGACCAAGATTGATATTTCTAGATATATGCATGTGTGCTTAGTCAGTCAGCCATGTCCAACTCTTTGTAACCCCATGGACTGTAGCCTGCCAGACTCCTCTGTCCATGGGATTCTCCAGGCAAGAACACTGGGGTGGGTTGCCATGCTCTTCTCCAGGGGATCTTCCCAACCCAGGGGTTGAACGTGGTCTCTTATGTCTCCTGCATCAGCAGGTGAGTTCTTTACCACTAGCACCTCCTGGGAAGCCCCTTCTATGGATATAGTGAACCCTTTAAACCTGAAGATATTGGCTACCGTTCTGCCATCCACTTCTTTCTCTCCTTTTCTTAACATGATGCCATATTTCCCAGACATTTGATTTGAGTAAATTATTGATTTCAGACCTTTTTTCTTTTTTAATATAGGCATTTAATACTCCAAATTTCCATCTAAGCATTTTTAAACTGTATTCCACAAGTATTGATATGTTGTGTTTTCATTTTCATCTAGTTCAAAATATTTTAAGATTTCTTTGTGTTTTCCTATTTAACCTATAAGATATTTAAAAGTTGTTTTTCTGTTTAATTTCCCAGTATTTTACCACTTCAAGTAAAATGTAGACCCTTACAACCATATATGTCCCTTTATCTTTCCCCTGACCTTTATGCTATGCCTGTCCTAAGTATTACATCTACATACTTTGCAACTTCACCAGACATCATAATTTTCCTTTTCAAGAGTTGTACCTTTAAAAAAGAGCTTAAGAAGAAAAATATAGTCTTTTGTATTTTCACAGGTATTTATCATTTTTATTGCTCTTTCTTCATTCATGAAGTTCCATTTTTTTTCTAGTATCATTTTCATTTGGCCTGAGGGACTGCCTTTGGTACTTATTTTAGAGCAAGTCCGAGGGTAATGTATTCTTTTAGTTTTCTTTCATATAAGAATGTATTTTTTAAGCATCCGTTCTTGAATGATATTTCTGGATATAGAATTTTGGGTCATTGCTTCTTTCTTTAAGTACTTTAAAGATGTGGTTCCCCCATCTTACCTCTAAGCTGCTAAGAAATCTGCAGTCATTTAAATCATTTTCCTGTATGTATTAATAATATGCTGTTTTTCTTTAGCTGCTTTCAAGGTTTTTTCTCCATCTTTGACTGCAGCAATTAGATTATGATGTGTCTGGGTGCTGGACCCTTTGGTTTATTTTGTTTGGCATTCATAGAGCTTCTTGAATTTGCAAATTATTTGAACAATTATGAAATTGTAAAAACCAAGATGGGAAGTTTTCCATCATTATTTCCTAGAATTTGTATCTCTTCAAATATTGATTTTTCTTTTTTGTACCAACCTCTTTCACCTCTCCTTCTGGTACTCCAATGATACAACTGTTGAATTTTTAGATATTGTTCTATAGTCCCCGAGACTCTCTTGATTTAAAAACAAACTTCTTTTGCTCTGTTCTTTATATTGGATAATATTTATTGGCCTATCTTTAGGTTTATGATTTCTTTTATGATTTTATTTATTAATTTTTAATTGGAGGATAATTGCTTTATAATATTGTGGGTTTCACTATTTCTCTATCATCTTCATTTTGGTGTTTCACGTGTCCAGGAATTTTTAAGGTTCAGATATTTAATTTTCATATTTAAAATTTAAATTTGATCTTTTTACAGTCTCTGTTTTTCTGCTGAGAACTCTCATCTTTCCAGTCATTTCAAACTTGTTTATCTTTATTACACTGAGCACAGCTATAATTGTTGCTTTAAGCCTTTAATATTTCCATTATCTGGATCATTGCAGAATTGACATCTGTTGAGAAAAGATGACATTGAAAACATTCTCTGTATGTTGGGTAATTTTCTATTTTATCTGGACGTTTGGAACCCTTTGTTGTGCAGCCTTGGAATCTTGTTATAATCCTCTGGAGAAAGTTGATTTATTTTGTCTGGCAAGTAATTAACCCAGTTAGATTCAGACTGCAAGTTTTATCTCAGCACACAAGTGGGGGATGACTCTACTCTCAGTCTGGTTTGTCAAGCCTTTGCTATGCTCCTTTCAGTCTGTCCCTCGTCTGAGCTGCTCAGGGTTAGGTTGAGACTTGGCAGTAGGTCGATGTGTACTTCATTTCTCAAAGCTTTTCATCTGCTTCGTTGTGTCTCTCTTGTGCACAAATGACTCAAGGGTGAGAAGCCCAGGACTTCTGTGCATTCATACAGAGAATTAGGGGATCCTTTTCTACACTTCTCTTCTCTTTGGGATTTTTCTCACACTTTCTGCCTCTCAGGAGTCTCTTTATTGGTTTCTCTGGCCAGAAAATTGAGTTTTATCTCAGAGTTTTAGTCATCCATGCCGCCACTGCCATGCAGGTCTGTAACGGAGACCCACTCTCAGGGAAAAGGTACCAGAAAAAAAAGATTTTTCCCACACTTTTTGGACTATGGGACCCCTTTCTCCTGATTTCTCTGGCTAGAAAGATGGATTTTATATCTGTGTTTTAGTTTTCATATTTGTGCCTCTTCACAGCCCCACAGCTTGGGACTGCCTGCAGAGCAATACTGTAAAAGCAAAGAAAGGAAAAAAAAAAAAATAGAAAAAATTCACCTCTGTATGACTCACTTCTCCGGAGTGTTGACTCCTTTTTAAAAATTCTTCCTGCTTTTGTTTTCTTTTCTTTGGTTTGCTTTTTTGTTTGCATTTCCCAGATAATAGGACAGTTGAGTGTCTTTTCTTCTCCCTTTTTTCTTGTTTTTTGAATATTCTCAGTAACAAAGTATATTTTAGTATTTTGTCTAATTTTCTATTATGTTGTCTTTCTTATTAATAAGTGAGAGTTCTTTATGTACTGAAAATGTGAGTCCTTTTGGGGTTCATGTATCATGAATATCTTCTTCCACTGTGAGAACTGACTTCCACTCTGTTCATGATCTCTTTTGATAGATAGACGGTCTTAACTTTGATATAGGGGCACCCAGGTGACACTAGTGGTAAATAACCCACCTGCCAATGTAGGAAACATAAGAGATGTGGGTTCAGTCCCTGGGCTGGGAAGATCCCCTGGAGGGGTCATGGCAACCCACCCCTTGCCTGGAGAATCCCATGGACAGAGGAGCCTGGTGGGCTATAGTCCATGGGGTTGCAAAGTGTCAGACATGACTGAAGTGACTTAGCACGCCTGCAACTTTGATATAATACTATTTGCTTTTTTTTTTTTCATGGTTAATGGTTTTTATGTCCTATTTAAGAAATCTTTTCAAGTTCCAAAATGTTCTCCTTATGCTTCCCTCTGGAACGGCTTATTCTTTTACCTTTCACATTTAGATATACAATCCATCTGGATTTTTTTAAAAATAAAGAATGATGTAAGAGTCAAATGCATCTTTTTTCCATATGGCTATCTAATTTATCCAGTAAATGAGTTAAAGGAACCATCCTTTCTTCACTGAACTGCAGTGCTGAGTGATAGATATTATTTAGTCAGTATTTGGAGATAATTCTGTCTAACACCAGCAGACTGTGGGGAAAATGTCATTTCTATTAAAGACTTTTTAGTAGAGGTGAGTAACTCCATATGAAAAAAACTTTTTGAATGGAACAGAATTTGAGAAGCTCATATTTGTTAATCCAGTCTTACAGTTCTGTAGGAAGATATAGCATCATTTTGATGGATGTTTCTAAAGGTCTTTAAAGACTTAAATAAACTATTAGTGGAACCATGTAACTTTATTTCAAATATTTTATCATGTTTCCAGACCATATACCACATCTATCCCTGTGGATTTGGTGCATAAACAGAACATTCATGTGGATAAGAGGTGAGAAAGGAAATGAGAAAATAGGCTACACACGTGTATGTCTGGGGCTTTGAAAAGTCAGATTTATTACCTGGAGTGACCAAGCTCTAAGGGATTTTTTCCCATGGCTCTGAATCATAAACTGGCAGGTGATTGGAGTCATTAGTGATGGGAAATTTATTAGTGACTAATCACCAGCACTGGGCCTTCTTGCTAGTGATAAGGTCCATTCAGGAAGCAGAACCTGCTTGGAGGATTCCATGCAGCAGTGGCAACAGAAATCAGCAGTGCCCATCAATATCATAAATGTCTGACTTAAGAACTAGCTGGGTTCTTGGGCCAAAAGCAGTACATTGAAGTGAAATTGCAGCTTAGTCAGGTGTGGTGGATGCAATTATACAGTGCTTGGGTTTGAACTGTTTCTGCCCAAAGTTGATTTATTTAGTGTTGATGGCATATTTGGATTTTCTCACATTTTCAGTTTTGGTTCAACAGTTTTGGCATTTAATTTGGAGAGTACATAGTAACTCTCTGGATCCTATTTATTGCCATTTTAAAATTGTTAACCTAGATTTCACTCAGAAAGAGATATTTTTGATATGAGAGGAAACAAATAGCAAAAATGGTAAACTACAGTAAGTGAAAAAGTGAAAGTGTTAATTGCTCAGTCGTCGGTCTGACTCTTTTGTGACCCCATGGACTGCAGCCCACCAGATTCTTCTGTCCATGGGATTCTCCAGATAAGAATACTGGAGTGAGTAGCCATTCCTTTCTCCAGGGGCTCTTCCCAACCCAGGGATCGAACTCAGGTCTCCTGCATTGCAGACAAATTCTTTACCATCTGAGCCACCAGGGAATCTGGAATAAGGGATTTGCTTAAATAATTCTTATCCTGGTAGCTTTAACTTTAATTTTGCTCATGGTAACTGGGTCTCCTGAAACTCATTTTGTTATGTGAATTAGACAAATTTGATACTTAATGCCAAACATTGTAATAATTATATCATATATTATCATTTTAGTGTCCCATTTTATTTGAGACAGGTAGTATGATATCCCAGAGTTGGACTTCGTTTTTTCCAATATGCCTTGTCTAGATTCTAACTACTATGTGCTCATTTTGCCATTTCACCTACACTCCATAAGTGTAAGAGACCTTACAGCAAATAATCACTAATTGGGACTGAATTGGTGACGTCAGTCTGAATTAATAAAACATTTAAATTACACAATTAAAAATATGTAGTTACTTTGCTTGGTGAGCAGGGTAGGTCAACTAAACTTCTGACTCTGAGAGTAAAGGAAATCTGGAATGCATGGCAGCAGAATAAGCTGATGAATATCAGTTACAGCCTTGGGTTTAGTTTACCGGCACCATCAAGGAAATAACTCTGTCTGAAGTTTGCTTGTTTCTTTGTTTGTTTGATGCTGCAGCTGGCCACCACCTTGAATATTTAGTGACAGTGTGTCCCTTGTTTGGGCAGGAGCATATCTGGGTGGTGCAAGGGGCATACTGTAACACATACTGTTGTGTGCCTTGTGTCACATCTCCTTGGCTCGCTTGACTTTGGCTGTGGTGAACAGTCCCCACACATGCTGCCAACTTCCTGTCTCAATCATCCCAGAGATTTTCCATTGTTCTATTTTCTCTGAAGCTGCAGGAGTTTGCTTACTCTATCCAGAGGTTCAATGGCATTAACTTCCTTGATAGGGTTAGCCAATGTGGATGGGAGTTGGTAGAGAAATACTTCAGCCTCTGTCTTAAGAAGGATAATTCTAATATACTATTCTATATGCTTTGGGAGAGGATCCCCAATAAAATTGAACCTCAGTTGCCCAAAGAGATGACACAGGCCAAAAACATACCCTTTACTGGATTTTCCTCTTTCGTCATCTCACTCCTCCTACGACCTATTCTTGTTTCTAGGAATCTCTCCTAAATAAACTGTCTTCTAGTCTTTGTTTTAGGCTTTACTTGTTTAAATTTACCAATGAATCATGAGTATTTTCTTATGTCATTAAATGGTCTGAAAAAATTTTAAAGTATGGCTTGTGATCTTAAAAAAGTGCTTAACTTTCTTTTCAGAGAGTCTCTTCATGATAGTGAAAATATAAAACTTCAACCAACTGTAAGTGGCATTATGAAAAATCATACATTCAGTTCAGTTCAGTTCAGTCGCTCAGTTGTGTCCAACTCTTTGTGACCCCATGAACTGCAGCACACCTGGCCTTCCTGTCCATCACCAACTCCCGGAGTCCACCCAAAACCATGTCCATTGAGTCAGTGATGCCATCCAGTCACCTCATCCTCTGTCTTCCCCTTCTCCTCCTGTCCTCAGTCTCTCCCAGCATCAGGGTCTTTTCCAATGAGTCAGCTCCTTGCATCAAGTGGCCAAAGTATTGGAGTTTCAGCTTCAACATCAGTCCTTCCAATGGGCACCCAGGACTGATCTCCTTTAGGATGGACTGGTTGGATCTCCTTGCAGGCCAAGGGACTCTCAAGAGTCTTCTCCAACACCACAGTTCAAAAGCATCAGTTCTTCAGCACTCAGCTTTCTTCACAGTCCAACTCTCACATCCATACATGACTACTGGGAAAACCATAGCCTTGACTAGACAGACCTTTGTTGGAAAAGTAATGTCTCTGCTTTTTAATATAATATCTAGGTTGGCCATAACTTTCCTTCCAAGGAGTAAGCGTCTTTTAATTTCATGGCTGCAATCACCATCTGCAGTGATTTTGGAGCCTCCAAAAAATAAAGCCAGCCACTGTTTCCACTGTTTCCCCATCTATTTGCCATGAAGTGATCAGACCAGATGCCATGATCTTAGTTTTCTGAACGTTGAGCTTTAAGCCAATTTTTTCACTCTCCTCTTTCACTTTCATCAAGAGGCTTTTTAGCTCCTCTTCACTTTCTGCCATAAGGGTGGTGTCATCTGCATATCTGAGGTTATTGATATTTCTCCTGGCAATCTTGATTCCATCTTGTGCTTCTTCCAGCCCAGCGTTTCTCATGATGTACTCTGCATATAAGTTAAAAAGACAAGGTGACAATGTACAGCCTTAACGTACTCCTTTTCCTATTTGGAACCAGTCTGTTGTGCCATGTCCAGTTCTAAGTGTTGCTTCCTGACCTGCATATAAGTTTCTCAAGAGGCAGGTCAGGTGGTCTGGTATTCCCATCTCTTTCAGAATTTTCCACAGTTTATTATGATCCACACAGGGGCCCAAATGAATGAAATTATTTTTTGAAAAATGGAATTTGCAATGCCAAAATGCTAATAAGCTGATTTTCTAAATCCAAGTGCATGAACTTTTTCTGGTTATTCAATTTATTATCCATCTGTAATTTTTGGCTTTCAAACGTTCAACTGATTCTCAGGCCCTATTTTATTCCAGGCTCTTATGAATGGTTTCCCCACTGTTTTAAGGGGCAAGTTATTACTCCTGTATTATTCTCTGTGAGAACAGAGTTTCCTGCAGTCTACTGAGAATTACTGTTTAGTTGATGGTATTTTCACTTCTATCTGAGTCTTGCTTCATAGTGCCAAGCTGAAAATTACCCCTCAGCTTGAAGTCATCTGTTAAAGAATTTGGTATTTCCTGAAAAATTGTCCCTATACCACTCTCTCTCTCCTCCTTTCACCGTTGATCCCCTTTCTGCATATCCACTTTATAGATTAGAGCCCGTCAGTTGCAACCAACTCTGGTGTTCAAACCTGATGTCACAAGGCAGTGTTCTTCTGATTACATGTTTTAGGTCCTGCCTCCTTTCATAAATCTAAGATTTTACACTCTCCCTCCAGCATGCTTTTTTACATAGATTTCAGTCTCTGTTCAGTGAGATTTATCCTAAATTTGTGTGCTTTATATAGATATTCTTCAATATATATGAATGTCAGGTAGAATTCTAAGTGTAAGAAAATAGCTTCAGTAATGATGTCAGGTAGAGACTAGTCAGGAAAAAAAGAAATTATAGCAGATAGTTTAATTAAAGGAATTGAATAGTAGGGATGAAATTGCAAAGGTGTTAAAAAGAGTCCAAAGAGCACATTGGGAAGCATTCCCAGTGCTGAAGGTGGAATGGAAAAGATAGCGTTAGCAGAACTCAGGAGCCAGGGTCACCCTGAGGGGCTGGAATCAGGGCAGGGGCTGCCCAGCAATAGCTGGGGCAACGAAGACACACCGCTGCTGCTGGCTGTTCTACTCACAGGAGAAGGTGGGGAGAGAGAGAATGAACGGGCACGGGAGAAATGCATTGCATTTCTTACCTTTCTCCAGGCTTTTGGCCGGGCTTCCCACTGGCTGAATCTAACCAGAAGCCCTGGGAAGTGTGATTTGCATGGTTCAAACCACCATGATACAGAGTACAGCAAGGGAAAAGTGGGGAGTGAATTGAAAAAAAAGTACACAGTAATGGTAATGATTTTGCTGAGGCTACATGGGCTTCCCTGGTGGCAAAGAGAGTAAAGAATCTGCTTGCAGTGCAGGAGACCTGGGTTTGATTCCTGGGTTGGGAAGATCTCCTGGAGAAGGAAATGGCAACCCACTCCAGTATTCTTGTCTGGAAAATCCCATGGACAGAGGAGCCTGGCAGGCTACAGTCCATGGGGTCACAATGAGTCGGATACAACTGAGCGACTAACACTACTCCAGCCATAGATGCTGGGGAGGAAGTAGGTGTCAGGCAGTTGAGGGAGATCCTGGGTAAAGCTCCATGCTCTGTAGAATAGAATATTTACCACATGTTGTTCACTGTGGATGGGATAGGAAATAAAACGAACAACCCATGCACTTATGAAGCTTGTAGTCTTCCAGGAGAGTCAGGCACCTAAAATCTGTAATAAATTGCGTTTTATATAAATAAACATAATTTGTATTATATATTACACATTTAGTATACATTATGATGTTATATGTGGACTTCCCTGGTGGCTCAGATTGTGAAGAGTCTGCCTGCTGTGCAGGAGACCAGGGTTTGATCCCTTTGATGGGAAGATCCCTTGGAGAAGGAAATGGCAACCCACTCCAGTATTCTTGCCTAGAGAATTCCATGGACCGAGGAGCCTAGTGGGCTACAGTCTATGGGGTTGCAAAGAGTCAGACACAACTGAGAGACTTTACACATACACATGGTGTTATATGGATTTCTCCAGGCAAGAATACTGGAGCTGGGTGTCATTCCCTTCTCCAGGGGACCTTCCCCACCCAGGAATCGAACTCAGGTCTCCTACATTACAAGCGGATTTCTTTACCATCTGAGCTACCAGGAAAGCCCATAATATAATGATATAAAACATAAAATATACTATTGCATATTTTTTATAGTAATTTGGGAAGGTATAGGTGAGAGGCGTGATCTGTGGCAGTTAAGGAAGGCTTTCTGGAGGAAGCAGCAGATAAGGATGAATAGGCATTGGAAACAGAAAGTGAAAGGTGCAGAAGAAAGAGGAAATGAATCAGATCAAGGTACAGCGTGCACACTGTGGCTTGAAGAGGGAACAGAAGAAAGGCTGTGACAGAACAATGGCTGAGGGAAGAGCAAGGGATGTTACTGGAAATGGAGCTGGGGAGGAAGGCTTGACCGGGTCTCAAAGGCCTTACTGAAGATTTTAGTCCTTATCCTAAAGGCAATCGGAGGTTAGTGAAGGGATTTAATTAGGATTGTTATTTAATTAAATAACAATTAAATTTATGGTTTAGAAAAGTCATTCCAGGACTTGCTGGGTAGTCCAGTGGTTAAGAATCTGCCCTCCAATGCAGAGGACGTGAATTCGATTCCTGGTCTGGGAAGATTCCACATGTTGCAGAGCAAAGAAGGGCCTGTGCCACAACTACTGAAACTCACGTGCCCTAGAGCCTGTGCTTCACAACAAGGAAAGCCACCACAGTGAGAACCCTGTGCACTACAACTAGAGAGTAGCTCCTGCTCTTCACAACTAGAGAAAGCCTGTGCCCAGCAATGAAGACTCAGCACAGCCAAAAGTAAATAAATACAGACATTTTGTTTGTTTGCTTGCTTTTTTTTTTTTAAAGAAAAATCATTCCAGACTGGTTGTGGGGAGAGCAGGTAGGATGTTGTGCTGTAGCTCAGGTGAAAGAGAAGGCTGCTTTGGACTGATGTACTGAATGCAGATGGGGGAAAGTTCTAGGCATATTTCAAAAGTTGAAACAACAGTGATTTGATCGACAAGTGATTGGCTATGTGAGTGAGAGTGAGAGGAGAGAAGGATTATATTTGGACCTCAGGATGGGTAGCAATGCCAATTGTTAAAATGAAGAATACAGTCAAAAGAGTGATCTGGATTGTTAAGAATCCAGGACTCGGCATTTTTTTAAAAATAAAGAGGCAGATAGCAAGTATTTTGGGCTTTGTGGGCTAAACTGACTCTAACTGCTCAGCTCTGGTTTTGTAGCATGAAAGCAATCATAGACAATCTACAGACAAATGGACATGACAGTATTCAAGTAAAATTTTATTTACAAAAACAGACAGTCGTCCGTATTTGGGCTAAGAGCCATGGTTTGCCCACCTCGGCATAAGCTGAGTTTCCTATTGGACATCTTGCATTTAACGGGCTAGAAGATATCCAGGTGGAGGTGTTGAGTAGGCTTTAGGGATCTAAAGGGAATCTCTTCTTTCTCTCTTTATTTTGTCTCTTACTCTGTTCAAAAAAATGTAACTATAAAAGTTCAGCACCAGTCCTCATTGTGGAGTGGTCATCTTTCTGTGTGATAGCTCTTTAGAGATTGGGAAAGGGCAAGAGAAAGAAAAGATAGACTCTTAAGGAAACCCAGTCTCTTATTTTAAATTTTGCCCTTTTTTGGCCATCTTTCTGTTTTTCCTTTCAGTCCCTTATTGGATGTTTTAATCATGTACATCATTTGCATGCATGCTAAGTTGCTTAAGTCATGTCTGACTCTTTGCAACTCCATGAACTATGGCCCACATGGCTCCTCTGTCCATGGGATTCTCCAGGCAAGGATACTGGAGTGGGTTGCCATTTCCTTCTCCAGGGGATCTTCCCGACCCTGGGATCAAACCTACGTCTCTTAAGTCTCCTGCATTTTCAGGCAGGTTCTTTACCACTAGCGCTACCTGGGAAGCCCATACATCATTTGGTGAATGTGTTAATAGTATTTCCCCTATTGATAAGACAGCATTGTCTTCCAAAGTATATTACATCTCCATTGTCTGTTGAACATTAAGAATCTGGGGATACCAAAATGAGTAAGATGGTACCCAAAGGCAACCACATTTTAGCAAGGGAAAACTATATTAAAATTATCCTATGATACAATGTGAAGAAAGTATCAATGGAAGGTTGAGCATAATCCTATGATAAGACACAAGAAGTAGCATGTCGTTATTCCAGCAGACACTGAGTGGGAGGTTTCTTGAATGATATGCCTTGAAAGATGAGGTAGCAGTTCACCAAGACAACAGTAATGTAGATGGCAGTGGGAGGGAGGTGGTGACAATTCATTCAGAAGAAACAATATGGAGGAAGGAAGACATGGAAGTGTGAAAATGCTTGGTATATTTGTTATTGTTGTTATTTAGCCACTAAGTCATGACTCTTGTGATCCCATGGAACCTAGCCTGCCAGACTCCTCTATCCATGGCATTTCCCAGGCAAGAGTACAGGAGTGGGTTGCCATTCCCTTCTCCAAGTGATCTTCCTGACCCAGGGGTCAAACCTGGGTCTCCCACATTGCAGACAGTTTGTTTACCATTTGAGCCACCTGGGCAACCCATTTAGGGATGAGTAAAACCAAAGTCTGCTGAAACCCAGGCACAACAGGAAAGGCTCGAAATATTTGTCAGGTGGGAAGGTTTCTGGTATTGGATTGGCATTTGCTCAGCCTTGACTTTGGAGAAGGAAATGTTAACCCACTCCAGTACTCTTGCCTGGAGAATCCCATGGACGGAGAAGCCTGGTAGGCTACAGTCCACGGGGTCGCAAAGATTCGGACACGACTGAGCAACTTCACTTTCAGCCTTGACTTGGAGATGGGAAGGTCACTTGCCTGATAGGATAATGGATTTGTTTGTGGATTTGGGAGTCTGGGAGTACAGCAGGGCACCTAGTTAGTCCGTGGCCTTGCTGTCATGAAGCTTGCCCACCTATATTTGGAAGACTGAATCATGGCCTGTGTTTCTGGCTGATTCCTTGGAAGTAGGATCCAATGAAGGATCTCAGAAGACTGTGTTGATTTCATCTGTACTTTTCTCTGGGACCCAGCAATTCTAATAATGTGGCTTCTGTGAACTTGTCCCAACAAGCGGAAGAAACAAATAAAAAATGACTTTCACTTTGGAATTATTGTTAAAGATAAATATATTTGTAAGAGGAGCCATCATTTGTAACCCTGAAGTGAAAGTGTTAGTAGCTCAGTCATGTCCAACTCTTTGCTAGTCCATGGACTGTAGCCTTCCAGGCTCCTCTGCCCATGGGATTCTCCAGGCAAGAATACTGGGGTGGGTTGCCATTCCCTTCTCCGGGGGATCTTCCCAACCCAGAGATCAAACCCGAGTCTCCTGCATTGCAGGCAGATTCTTTACCATTTGAGCCACCAAACATCCCTGCTCAAAATCATGTCATTGTCCTACAGCCTGAATTATCTTTTTTTAGCAGGTGCCTTTCTATAGCCTGAAATTTTTGCTGTAAAAACTGAAGAAAATCTTTAGCAAGCAGAAGCCACTGTTCTATGCAGCAAAGTTTCTCATAATGCTTTGCATCTCTCCCCAGACTCAGAGGCACTGAGAGAAATAGAACATGCCTCAAGATGGAGCCCTTGAACCACAAAGTTTGGAAGTAAAATCAGTGAATTTGTAAAGTTGTCAGATGCAAGCAAACGTGGAGCAGCAGGTCAATACTGGCTGAAATTCTACTGCAGAAAGCAGAAGCAGTGGAGAGGCTGTGTCTCCCAGTCCTCAAAGCTTTCACGGGGCCAGGCCGGCCTTAGTTTAGTTAGTGCTGGTTGCTCACGCATGTCTGAGTCTTTGCAACCCCATGGACTATAGCCTGCCAGGCTCCTCTGTCCATGGAATTCTCCAGGCAAGAATAATGACTGGAGTGGATTGCTATTTCCTTCTCCATAGGATCTTCCCGAGCCAAGAAATGAACTCACATCTCCTGCATTGCAGGCATATTCTTCACCATCTGAGCCACGAGAGAAGCCCAGGCAGGCAGGCTTGTGTGCTGATTCTCAGACATGGGCTCCATCAGCTGTATTGAAGGGCTACATCAACAGGATAAATCTTTTATTTGTAGAAACAAATAATAATTTGTATATTTCACTAACAAACTATACATTCTCCTCTTCTGAAGCCCATTCGAAATGAATCACAATTTGGAAACTTTATAATCTTCTTTGAGCCCTAATAAGCTTTCATTCAAAAACACAAAGAGAACCTCTACGCAGTAACTTAAATGAACCAGATACTCCTCCCAGTGAGGGGTCTCCCTTAAAGAGGAGGGTAACACAGTGTAGGGAGAGAAGAGCTGGGGCCTCAGTATCCACTATGTTTAGGACTGAATACTGTCTCCGCCTCTTCCTAGCTATGTGCCCTTAAGCCAGGTTCTTAACCTTTTTAAAGCCATTCCAGACTCTTAAGGATTAGAGATCACATCTTAAAAGGCTTTTGCTTGTGCCTGCCAGTAAAGTATCTACTAACCTTTGCTGTCAGAACATCCATCTAGGGGCTGTGTAGTCCACGGCATCATGTTTTTATAGTGGTGCTAGTCACACTGTAAACATGATGCATATGAAAGCAGGTAAGCCCTAGAGCAGTAGGATATGCCCCCTCCTAATCAACCCACACTGTCCCACCCAGCCACATGGGTAACACTTGGGTAGACACCATCTACTGCACATGTTTGCAAGGCTCTTCCCTGCCCTGAATGTACCTATTCCTCCCAGCCCATAGGAGCCTGATTCAGCTGCTTTGGTGGGGGAAGTACAGTGCACAGCTGGTATTACCAGGGCCCACATGGCCTAGGTGAGCAGATAAGAGTAGGGGTTCCTGGACAGCAGGTTGTGGAGCATCTTTGCCTCATTCCTCACGGGCCTCTTGTGCTCTAGCCAATGGCTTCAAAGGGATCCATGGAACTGCCACTGGGACAACTTGCAGCTGAATGACAGTGCTCCTCCTAACTTCGCCCCCTCACTTCCTGCCCCTCTCCCTCACCCCTACATGGGTCATGGGCTACCTAACGGGTCATGTGCCACACTTTCTTTGGCCTAGTTGTGTAAGCCTGTTCAACTTGGGATCCATCACGTTATCTACGACATACTCTTCTTAGATGATATCATGTGCTCAGTTGCTCAGTCATGTCTGACTCTGTGACCTCATGGACTGCAGCCCGCCAGGCTCCTCTGTCCATGGGATTCTCCAGGCAAGAATACTGGACTGGGTTGCCATTCCCTTCTCTGGCAGAGCTTCCTGACCCAGGGATCGAACCCAGGTCTCTTAGGTCTCCTGCATTAACAGGTGGGTTCTTTACCACTAGCGCCACCTGAGAAGCCCTTTTAGATGATATCCATGCTTGTTAATTACACTTAGTAGTACTTTGTACAATTTTAAAATATTGTTATCCCTCCTTTCTTCCTGCTTCTCGTTTCACTTTTTTCTCCTTTCCCCAGAATAACTCTCTTACCTTTTTCCCTTTCATGCAGAGAACACTCCTGCTCTTCCTCATAACCTTTGTCTTCCCTCCTTCTATCTTCTTTTCATATCTCATGTTAATTTCTAACCCCAAGCCCATATTTCTTTTCTTCTCCATATTTCTTCTCCTTTCTTGTTCATTTTCTTTTCGTTTCTCCATGCATTCTTTCTCACCCTGATTTTTATCTTTCAGCTTTATTCCCTCCTCCAAATCCTCACAAGAACTCCCTCCATTTTCTCCTTATTCATTCCATTTCTTCCAGTGACACTGGAGAAAGAGAGTTCCTGCAAATAGGTCACAGTGAGCTACTGTGAGCCCATTTTCTATAAGCCAGGTCCTGTGACTGTTCCTTTCACTTTGAATCCTTAGAATAAAGAATGTTGGAGTCCAGAGAAGTCACCACCATGGATCTAGATGTATAGACAGAGGACAAATTGCCCTTGGAGTTGAAGGTAAACTTAAATCTTGCCCTGGTTATGGCTTATTTCTCCTTGAAATTATGACAAAAAGGACTCATGGAGTGTCTGTAGGGCTGGTTGAATGGTCTTGACTCTTTTGAGAGGCAGGGTCTCCTTTGAAAATTTGCTGGAACATCTGGACCTCCTTCTCAGGAAGTTGAAGTTTTACTTGCCATGTTAAGAAGCCCTTAAGATCCATTCATGGGCTCTTCAGGGACCTTTTGGTTGGAGATGCACTATACAAATTCAAACTCCAAAGGAGGTCTTTCTGTTTTGCCAAGCAATTGGCGTGATGAGTTATTGGCTGTAAACTGAGGCAGAATTTCTCACTTCAATAACAAAGCTAAAGACTATGGTGGGAATTTTCTAGATTAAGGGGATATTGGTCAAATTCTGTCTGCCTATGTACTTCCTGCTCTTAGTGAAGACAAGGGGCCTTCACCTTTCAGAGTCTCTCCATTCCTGGCCATTTGGAAGCCTGTATGGTTTAACTGCATAAACTTTCATCTGGGACCTGAGCGGTGAGCAGAATGGAACACTCATCATGACATCTGCTCTTTTCTACAGCTTCCTGCTTTAGTCAGTTTCAGATTAATATCTATTTTGGGGGGAGGAGTAGAGTTAAGGAGGTCACTTTCTTTGTCCAAACGTTCTGACTCAAGGTGGTTTTTTCCACATGAAAAATAAATGTTGGAGGGAAGAATCCCATTTATCCACTTTGGAAAATAATTTATTCCAGAAGGCTGAACTCTGGGGTACATTTTATTTAATCTGTATGGTCCCACGAATTATCCTGTGGTTTTATTTTAGTGGCGGTACATATATTTTGCTTGTATCTTTATCATAAAAGTGTTTTCCAATGAATTAGCTTCCTTCTTCTCTCAGCTCACTAGGTCTTCCAAGTTTATAACCAAAATCAGATTTGCAAGAGCAATTTACTTCTTTCTCTGTTTCACTAGGTGTTGTTTGGAATGATTTTTCCTCAGTGAATTTACTTAACAGGTATTGCCAGCAATTTTTGTGAAATACTGGTTCGAGAGAGGGAGTTAAAGAAAACAACATAAGAGCCTTGCTGGACTTTTCTGATGGTCCAGTGGTTAAGAATCTGCCTGCCAGTGCAGAGGACATGAGTTCAATCCCTGCTCTGGTAAGATTCCACATGCCTCGAAACAACTAAGCCCATGTGCCACAACTACTGAGCCCATGCTCCAGAGCCTGTTCTCCACGACAAGAGAAAGCACTGCAACGACAAGCCTGCTCACCATAATGAACAGTAGCCCCCACTTGCTGGAACTAGAGAAAGCCTTTTCACAGCAACAAAGACCCAGTGCAGCCAAAAATAAATGAATAGGCAATAAATAAATAAATGATTATAAAAAGAATGTTTTCTTTTAAAAAAGAGACTTGCTATACCTAGGATGGACGGTATGGACCTAATAGAAGCAGAAGATATTAAGAGGTGGCAAGAATACACAGAAGAGCTATACAAAAGTGATCTTAATGACCCAGATAACCACGATAGTGTGATCACTCACCTAGAGCCAGACATCCTGGAGTGTGAAGTCAAGTGAGCCTTAGGAAACATCACTATAAACAAAGCTAGTGGAGGTGGTAGAATTCCAGCTGAGCTATTTCAAATCCTAAAAGATGATGCTTTTAAAGTGCTGTGCTCAATATGCCAGCAAATTTGGAAAACTTAGCAGTGGCCACAAGACTGGAAAAAGTCTATTTTCATTCCAATCCCAAAGAAAGACAATGCCAAAGAATGCTCAAACTACTGCACAGTTGCATTCATTTCACACATTAGCAAAGTAATGCTCAAATTTATCCAAGTGAGGCTTCAACAGTATGTGAACCGAGAATTTTCACATGTTCAAGCTGGATTTAGAAAAGGCAGAGGAACCAGAGATCAAATTTCCAACATCCGTTGGATCATAGAAAAAGCAAGAGAACTCCAGAAGAATATCTACTTCTGCTTCAATGACTATGCTAAAGCCTTTGACTGTGTGGATCACAACAAAGCGTGGAAAATTCTTAAAGAGATGGGAATACCAGACCACCTTACTTGTCTCCGGGGATATCTATATGCAGATCAAGAAGCAACAGTTAGAACCAGACATGGAACAAGGCTGTATATTGTCACTCTGGTTATTTAACTTATATGCAGAGTACATCATGTGAAATGCTGGGCTGGATGAAGCACAAGTTGGAATCAAGATTGCTAGGAGAAATATCAATAACTTCAGATACACAGATGACACCACCCTTATGGCAGAAAGTGAAGAGGAACTAAAAAACCTCTTGGTGAAGGTGAAAAAGAAGAGTGGAAATGCTGGCTTAAAACTCAACATTCAAAAAACTAAGATCATGGCATCTGGTCCCATCACTTCATGGCAAATAGATGGGGAAACAATGGAAACAGTGACGGACTTTATTTTCTTGGGCTCCAAAATCACTGCAGATGGTGACTGCAGCCATGAAATTAAAAGACGTTTGCTCCTTGGAAGAAAAGCTATGACCAACCTAGACAGCATATTAAAAAGTAGAGACATTATTTTGCCAACAAAGATCCGTATAGTCAAAGCTATGGTTTTTCCAGTAGTCATGTATGGATGGGAGTTGGACCACAAAGAAGGCTGAGGGTGGAAGTATTGATGCTTTTGAACTGTGGTGTTGAAGAAGACTCTTGAGAGTCCCTTGGACTGCAAGGAGATCAAACCAGTCAATCCTAAAGGAAATCAACCCTGAATATTCATTGGAAGGACTGATTGTGAAGCTGAAGCCCTAATAATTTGGCCACCTGATGTGAAGGCTCAAATCATCATAAAAGACCCTGGTGCTGGGAAAGATTGAAGGCAGGAGGAGAAGGGGACTACAGAAGATGAGATGGTTGGATGGCATCACTGATTCAATGGACATAAGTCAGAGTAAACTCCAGATGATAATGAAGGACAGGGAAGCCTGGTGTGCTGCAGTCCCTGAGGTCACAAAGAGTTGGACACGACTGTTCGACTGAAGAGTGACAACATACATAGGATGTGTGTGTGTGTGTGTGTGTGTGTGTGTGTGTATTACTGGGAAGAGGAGAAAGTAACAAAGTCTAGAGACCAATCCCCATGCTGGCAGATAGAGGTTTGATGTGTCCAGTCCTAAAGGATTAGGTAAAACCAAAAAGCTTTGGGAAAGCTCAGTTTTGTAGCTGGAGACATCCAGAATGTTAGATTGATGGTTACATAGGTAACTCCTGACTCATTTGTTAGTGGCAGAGATTCTTATTGCTCTCCAATTGGAAATGTAGCAGGACTGCGTGAAGGTCTCCCAGGCTCACACTCAACAGTGCTGAGGTAGGCAGAAGATGAGCATGGTTAATGCCATTAGAGACTTCGGGAATACTGGAGGAGGAGGAGCAGGTGTCATGGAAAACTGTAAGTTGTGCAGAGCACATTTTCTTAAAATTTGCATGTGATGGATTTTTTCATGCTTCCCCAAGAGGAGAGTAATATTCTAGAACTTTTCACAATTGCCTTCAGTTATTGTCATTAAACTAATTATAGTTTTGTCCTTGTAACTGTCATGTCAACATGGCAAGTGGATCAAGTATGCTTAAATCCTGATTGCAAATGCTAGTGTCATATGAATCATTCTGAATATAGAAAATAGTGTGGAGAAAGATCTCCATTAACAACAGAACTCTGGGGTTAGAGACTTTTCGAGAAAGTGATTTTCGGAAGATTTCAGACTAACAAACATGCTATCATGTCTTTGGGAGGTTGTTGGTTCTGATGAAATATTTCTCTTTAGAAATTGTTCCAGTGGGTACCTGTCTTTGGGGCTGAAGAAAGGAATAAACGTAGACCTTCTCATTAGGATAATAATGTTAAAAAGGTGCAACATAGTTGGTCCCAAGTTTATGAAGCGTTTGATGAAGAGATAGTCTTTTTTGAACAGAAGAAATGGAAATGAAAAACTATGGACAAGGAAGGAGAAATGGGAAAGCATCATTCAAAATCATTTGGATCTGGCTAAATTGATCAGATATCCCAGTGTAAACCTCTTTTCCAAGACCATCTTTCTCCTAGGATTGTGGGTCAGATTACAATGAAGAATTCTGATTTAAATACTCACCAGGGACTCCGAGCATTCCTGACTCTTCTCTTCTTCAATTTGTACCATGTTTTCTCATATAAATGTGTTTTTCTATCTAAAGAGTAAGAAATATCAAAAGACCAAGTGTCACCACTTTTCTTCAATGTCTAGAAAACTCAAGTTTACTAGAAACAGCAATGGAATAGCAAAGATCCTCCTTCTCTTTCCCTCTTCATCCAATCAGTTTCTCTATTACTTTCCCCTTGGAAACAAGAAACCCCAATGGAGACCCCAGAGGACAGCTCTCAGCAGAACATCTCACCATTCACTCTTACCTTCAGAATTTCCCACCATGAGCAGCAGCCCTCTCCCCCTACTTTTTCCTGTCAGCAATAATGTGCAGACCTATTAATAGCATTTTCCACAGTTTTTTTTTTGTATTAGAGATGATAGCTAGAGTGAGCACATAAGTGAGTGTCCAAATCGGAACAGGTGTATTTTTTTTTTTAACCTAGACACTAAGAAAACTTTGAAGTTTTATTTGACATAACTGTACATTCACATGCAATTGTAAGACATAATACAAAGAGATTCCTGGAGAAGCTGCAGCATGGGGATGCTCTAGACTGAGTATTGCCCTAGTGTCTTTCTATCTCTTCCTTCTGCAGTGGCAGCAGCAGCACTTGGCAGCAGCACTTTGAGACTGCATGCTCAGAAAGCCCTCCAGGGTGTTGTTCAATTGAGACAGGGGCTCAGTGCTCCAAGAGGCTGCCCCTCCAAGAGCTGAGGCAGTGAGAAGATGTGTGTGTACCTGTCTGCACAGGGAAGCAGTAGGGATGGAGCTGGCATCACTTCCTGATCATCCTTCTAGGGAAATCAGGAAAACAAGAACTAGTCAGAGTTTACCAATCACTTGGATTTGAACTGAAAGACTATTCACCAGGCTACTGCTTCATTCCTGGAAACTACACTGCAACTGTCTATATTAAGAAAAAAATACATCTGAAAGAAAGAAAACAAAGAACAAAATACTCTAGAGTTCTTAAAGAACATAAAACAACTAAAATCAAATGGCATCACTTTTTTTATATGTAAGATAAGGACTAATGATTTTCTGAGCTCCACTACCACCAAAGCCTCCAATGACTGCACAGAACTTGGCAGGCCTGTGTGCCCATGCCAAAGCCTCCTAGGGAATCAGCCTTGGATGCACCAGTCTGAGATGGGAAGCCACCAGTGGTGGCAGGGGCTGAGTGGTAAAGAGTGGGGTTAGTAAAGCAGATCCAAGGAGAAGACTGCTGTTGGCTGCACAGAGACATCCTGAAGGTATGGGAGTGAGGGACTCCACAGCCAGGAATGCTTCTAGAGGAAGCATGGTCTTCCTTGGAAATCAGGTGCCATTGTTGAGTGGCACACAAGCGGCAGGGCTGTCATTGCAACTCACTTCCCCACTGGCTGATGACTCTGCGGGCACAGGGAGGGACTTTCACCAGAATAAGCTCATTCCAGTCTGTTGAAATTTCCTGTTCCTCTCCATTGCCATAGGCAATTCACACACGCACTAGATGTGGCTGTTTTATCCCTCCCCTGCCTGAACAAATAAGTGCCCCGATTAGCCTGAGTCTCCCAATCAGCTGCTGCTTTTGCCCCTTCTCACTTGGGCAGGGAACAGACACCTGAGGGTGGCCCAAACACAGAGGTGGGGACAAAACCACAGCTGAACCCCAGGGGCTGTACAATTAAGGAAGAGAAATGAAAATCTCTTCCTGCAGCTGCACATGTCATGGACTAAATCACTGTGATCAGCTTGGTAAACCCTGCATCTGTGGAATAGAATGGACAGTGAGCACTCCCACAATGGACAGATCATCAGACAGAAAATTAATAAGGAAAATTAATGAATCCTTAAATGACACATTAGACCAGCTAGACTTAATTGGTATTTATATGACATTCCATCCAAAAGCAGCAAACTACACTTTCTTTTCAAGTGCACACAGAACATTCTCCAGAATAGATCACATCTTGGGTCACAAATCAAACCTCTGTAAATTTAGGAAAACTGAAATCATATCAAGCATCTTTTCTGACCACAATGCTATGAGATTACAGGAAAAAGCTGTAAAAAATACAAGCACATGGAGGCTAAAATGCTACTAAACAGACAAGAGATCACTGAAGAAATCAAAAAGAAAAATTAAAAAAAAAAGAAACAAATGACAATGAAAACAAAATGACCCAAAACCTATGGGATGCAGCAAAAACATTTTCAAGAGGAAAGTTTATGGCAATACAATCCCATCTCAAGAAATAAGAAAAACCTCAAATAAACAACCTACCATTATACCTAAAGCAGCTAGAGAAAGAAGAACAACAAAAAAAAAAAAACCAAAGGTAAGAAATCTTAAAGATCAGAGAGGAAATAAATGAAATAGAAATGAAACCAATGGTAAAGATCAAAAAAACTAAAACCTGGGTCGGTTCTTAATTTTATCCAGACTCATAATAAAAAAGGGAGAGAATTCAAATCAATAAAATTATAAATGAAAAAAGAGAAGCTACAACTGACAGTGGAAACATACAATGAATCATAAAAGATTACCAGAAACAACTACATGCCAATAAAATGGCCAGCCTGGAAGAATTGGTCAAATTTGTAGAAATGTACAACCTTCCAAGACTGAACCAGGAAGAAATAGAAAATATCAACAGACCAATCAAAAGTAATGAACGCATAACTGTGATTAAAAATCTTTCAGTAAACAAAAGCCCAGGACCAGATGGCTTCGCAGATGAAGTCTATCAAACTTTTAGAGAAAAGCTAACAACTATCCTTCTTAAAGTTTTCCAAAAAATTGCAGAGGGATGAACACTTGCAAGCTCATTCTATAAGGCCACAATCACCTTGATACCAAAACCAGATAAAGATACCACAAAAAAGAAAATTACAGGCCAATATTACTGATGAACATGGACACAAAATCCTCAACACAAACAGGATCCAACAACACATTAAAAGGATCATGTACCATAATCAAGTGGGACTTATCCCAGGGATTACAAGGATTCTTCAATATCTGTAAATCAATGTTATACAAATTAAAGAATAAAAACCATATGATCATCTCAATAGATGCAGAAAAAGCTTTTGACAAAATTATACACCCATTTATTACAAAAAATCACCAGAAAGAAGACATAAAAAGAACATAACTCAGACTAATAAAGGTGGTATACAACAAACCCACAACAAATATCATTCTCAATGGTAAAAAACTGAAAGCATTTTCTCTAAAAATCAGGAACAAAACAAGGGTGCTCACTCTCACCACCATTATTCAACAGTTTTGGAAGTCTTAGCAATGATAATCAGAGAAGAAAATGAAATAAAAGGGGTCCAAATTGGAAAAAAAAAAAAAAGGTGAAACTGTCACTGTTGGCAGATGACATGATACTATACAAGAAAATATGAAAGATGCCACTAGAAAAGTACTAGGGCTAATCACTGAATTTGGCAAAGTTGCAGGATACAAAATTAATTCACAGAAATCTCTTGCATTCTTATATACTAACAATGAAACATAAAATGAAATTAAGGAAACAATCCCATTTATCATTGCAATGAAAAGAATACAATACCTAGGAATAAACCTCCCTAAAGAAGCAAAAGGCCTCTAACTCAGAAAGCATACTGATGAAAGAAATTAAAGACAACACAAGCAGATGGAGAGATATACTATTTTCTTGAATTGGAAGAATCAATGTTGTGAAAATGATTGTACTACTCAAAGTAATGTACAGATTGAGTAAAATCTATCAAATTACCAATGACATTTCCCCCAGAAATAGGACAAAAAGTTTGCAATTTGTATGGAAAGATAACAGATTCTTAATAGCTAAAGCAATTGCAAGAAAGAAAAACAGAGCTGGAGAAATCAGGCTCCCTGACTTCAAACTAAACTACAAAGCTACAGTCATCAAGACAGTATGGTACTGGCACAAAAACAGAAATTTAGATCAAAGGAACAAGTTAGAAAGCCTAGATATAAACCCATCCGCTATGATCACCTAATCTGTGATAAAGGAGGCAAAAATATACAATGGAGAAAATGCAGTCTCTTTAATGAGTTGTGCTGGGAAAACTGGAGAGCTATACATAAAAGAATGAAATTAGAACACTCCCTAACACCATATATGAAAATAAACTGAAAATGGATTAAAGACCTAAATGTAAGGATGGACAGTAGAAAATTCTTAGAAGAAAACATATACATAACACTCTTTGACATAAATCACAGCAAGATCTTTTTTGATCTAACTTCTAGAGTAACGAAAGTAAAAACAAAAGTAAATGGGACCTAATTAAACTTAAAAGTTTTTACACAGCGAAGGAAACCATAAGTAAACTGAAAATGCAACCATTGAAATGAGAGAATATATTTACAAACAAAGCAACTGACAAGGGATTACTCTCCAAAATATACCACCAGCTCATGCAACTCAATTAAAAAAAAAAACAAACAATCAAAAAGTGGGCAGAAGACCTAAATAGACATTTATCCAAAGAAGACATACTGATGACCAACAAACACATGAAAAGATGTTCAAATAAAACAAAGAGCTTCTTTATTATAGAAATGTAACTCAAAAATACAATAAAGTATCACCTCACACTGGTCAGAATGGCCATTATTTTAAAAAATGTACAAACAATAAATGACAGAGATAGTGTAGAGAAAAGGCGACCTTCTTACACTGCTGGTGGGAATGTAAATTGGTGCAGCTACTATGGAGAACAGAATGGAGATTCCATAAAAAAACTAAAAATTAATATATGACCTAACAATCCCACTCCTGGGCATATACCTGGAGAAAATCATAATTCAAAAGATATATGCAGGGACTTCCCTGGTGGTCCAGTAGCTAAGACTGTGACCTAATGCAATGGGCCTGTGTTCGATCCCTGATCAGGGAACTAGATTCCACATGCTGCAACTAAGAGTTTGCATCTGCAACTCAAGATCCCTCATGTTGCAATGAAGACCTGGCACAGCCAAATAAGTTTAAAAAAATGATACATGCACCCCAATGTTCATTGCAGCACTATTTACAATAGCCAGTCCATGGAAACAACCTAAATACCCATCAATAGAAGAATGGATAAAGATGTGATACATAAGAACAATGGAATATTACTCAGCCATTAAAAGGAATTAAATGCTGCAATTTGTAGAGATCCAGATGGAACCAGAGACTGTCATACAGAGTGAAGTAAGGCAGAAAGACAAAACAAATATCATATAATATCACTTATATGTGTAATCTAGAATAATGATACAGATGAACTCATTTGCAAAGCAGAAATAAAGACACAGACATAGAGGACAAATGTGTGGATACCAAAGGGGGAAGAGTGGGAAGCATTGGTAGATTGGGCTTGGCATATATACACTACTATGCATAAAGCAGATATTAATAAGAACCTACTGTGTAGCACTCTACTCAGTGCTCTGTGGCTACCTAAATTGGAAGGAAATCCAAAAAAAGAGGGCACTGATTCACTTTGCTATACAGTAAAAACTAACATAACATTACAAAGCAACTATACTCTAATAAAAACTAATTAAAAAATAATACAAAGAAATTCTTTATACCCTTCACCTAATTTCCTCCAAGGGCAACATTTTGCATAATTATAGTACAGTATCTCAACCAGGAAATTGCTGTTGATATAATCTACCTACCTTATTCAGATTTCACAAGTTTTACATGCATTTCGGTTGGGAGCCAGTGTGAGGAACTCCGCCCGTGGCAAAGGTCATGAGGAAGGAGGCTCGGCATTACGCAAAGGAGGGATCGAGCCTCAGGAGACCCCCTGTTTCCGAGCATCTACCCCCAAAACCAGAGTCTGCCTACTTTACTGCCTCATGCTCTCATCTACACCTCTGACTTTATGGGGGGCTGTCCCCCACCACCTCTCTCAGAGAAGGAGTTAACTTGCAGCTCCAGTCAATAAAAATTCCTGGGCATGACAAGAGTGTTTCAACTTACAAACTCCTCTAAAAGTTCTCTAGCCTGCCTAAACAGGTTCGTCCGGCCACATGTGATTGTTTACAGCCTCCCAACCGTGAGAAGCACTAGATGCTTTAAACTTTCTAAATACAGATTCTTTTGAGAAGTTAGAAAATTATAGTATAGTATGGTGGGTTGATTAGGAATTATATTGGTGAAGGGTTTTTCATTTGTTGAGCCAATATTTGCCACTAAATCTCCATATTCCCTGCCCTTATAATGAATATAACTAGCATATAGGAGAAATAAGTATTAACCTTTGATATTAATCATGTTAAACCTTAGGTTAAGTAAATTGCTTTCTTGATTATAACCCCCTGCACCCTCACCCTATAGGAATGCAACTTTATCTGGTACCTTCGGAGGGTGGCGCCTGGTTTAAGAAAAAATCACCCCTGGAAAAAATGTTTTTTGGTTGACTGACCGTTATCAGAAAGGGCCATAAAATGTCAGCAGGCCTCATAGCCAGAAGATGATGTAAAACCCCTAAGACCTTTGTATACATTTATATGAAGCACCTGATTTTGACAAGGGTCAGGTAGGCTGATGCCATGTGACTCTGTATTCATCCCTATGTATAACAAAAAGTATATAAGCAAACCTAAAAATAAAGAAAATGGATCAGTTTCTGGAAAGACTGATTCCCCCGTGTCGTTCTTTCTTGTTCTCCATTTTTCTGGCTGAATTCCCATCTGGAGTGTGGGTACTTGTGTGGGTACTCGCCAAGTCTGCTAATTTTGCCTGGGCTTCTAAGATCCGACTGGGGAGGCCTTAGTGTCTCCTCTTCTTCAGGAGAACGGGAGGACGCCTGCAGCCTACGTAGGTGGTGCAAACCTCTTGTCTCGAGGTTTTATTGGTATTCCATGTAAACCAAGTTATTCAGCATCTTTTTCTCCACTAAATTTTCCTACTACACTATTTCTTCCTTATCTTTCTTTTCTAATTAAATAGTTCTTTCCTAGGACGCCGACTCTGTCTCCCCTTTGAATTCCCTGGATCCACTGGGGCTGGACCCCAGCACATTTCTATATGTGTGTATGTGGGTGTGTTTTGTTCTATACAGTATTATTGCCCATGTAGAATACTGTGATCACAGTCAAGATACAGAAGAGTTACGTAACAAGGATCCCTCATATTCCACTTTTATAATCACATTCACCTTCCAACTACACCCACATCACCCCAAACACTGGCATCTACTAATCTGTCCTCTATACCTATAATTTTGCCTTTTCAAAACTATTATATATTAATCAATGGAATCGTACAGGATATAACTTTTAGAGGTCGCCTTTTTTCTCAGCATTTCCTTGAAACTCATTCAACTTATAGCAAATGTCATTCTTTTCTTTTTTATTCCATTCCATGGTTTGGGTGTACCACATTCTGTTTATCCATTAATCAGTTGATGGACATTGGGTTGTTTCTAGTTTTGGGACTCTTATGACTAAAGATGCTATGGCTGTTTGCAAACAAGTCTTTGTGTGGAAATATATTTTCATTTCTTTGAGATAAATACCCAAGAATGCAATATTTAAGTTGTATAGTAAGCACATGTCTAGTTTTTAAATAAACTAGTATTCTCTTTCACAGGGTGGATGTACTATTTTACAATTCCATTAGTAGTGTGTAAGTGATCCAGTTTCTTTGTGTGGCTGCCAACTTTTATATTATCACTATTTTTTAAGTTTTACCATTTTTTATAAACACAGAGTGGTATGCTAAACAATCCTGCTCACAGAACAATTGTTTTGTGGCTACCCTGTAGACAGTGGGCTCAATTCCTCAACCAAAATTGTTTCAGATGTGGGGACTGATGATACCACACACAGTAGGAAGGTATGAAAAGAGGGAATTATTCATATAATGGGATTTTTTTTTTTTTGGAGGAGAGCAGGTCAGATACCCCAAGCCAGTCTGGACTGGATTGAATGAAAGGAGGAGTAAGTGTCTTTTGATTTTATTTTGATTAGGGAGTGAGGCTAGGGTGATGATTCCCATGTGTGGGCAGGGATTTTCATAGTTTGACCTTTCCTGGAAGTGCCAAGGGAGGGAAGGCCTGGGATTTCTTATCAGCTTGCCCAGAGGCAGGGCAAAAGTGGAAGGGGTTAGGTGGAATATGAAAGCTGTCAGCAGTCAAATGTCAAAAATGGATTCAGACACTTTATTAAACTTGCTCTTGAAATGTTGTCAAAGATTAGCTGGGCATGTTTGTGTGAGTTTATTTCTGGTTTCTCTCTTCTGTTCCATTGACCCATGTATCTAGTCATCTGCCAATAACATAATATCTTGATGGTTTTAGCTATATAGTAAGCCTTAGCAAGGGGTAGAGTGGTTCTATGCACACTGTTCTTCCTCTTCAAGATTGTTTAAGCTATTATATGTTCTGTGAGTTCCATATAAACTTAGAATATACTTCTCTATGCCTACAAAAATCCCTGCTGGAACTTTGATAAATATGGCATTAATCTATAGATCAGTTTAGGGAGAATTCACAGTTTTACTATGTTGAGTCTTTCAACCCATGAACACAATAAATCATGCCTTTTATTTAGTTCTTTGATGCCTTTCATCAGCATTTTGCAATTTTCAGGATACAGATATTATATATATTTTGTTAGATTTATACCTAAGTATTTCATTTTCTTGGAGTAATTATAAATGGAATTATATTTTAAATTTCACTTTCCACATATTTGTTGCTTGTATGTAAAATTGAGATTGATTTCAGTGTGTTGATATTGTATCCTGAGACTTTGATAAACTCACTTACTTCTAAGAGTTTTTATTTTTGTCAATTCTTTGAAGTTTTCTACATAGACAACAAATCATCAAAAGGGAAGTTTTTTTTTTCCTTTTCAATATGTATGCTTTTTATTCTTTTTTATTGTGCTATTGTATTGGCTAAAACTTCCAGCACTGTGTTGAATAAGAGTAGTAAGACTGGTCATCCTTGACTTTTTCCTAAACTATACAAAGTGAAATGTTCAAAAAGACTAAATAAGTCAAACTAAAAACCTTAAAAACATTCAGGTAACTTATTAGAAGGCTGGAGATGAGAAATAGAGGACTGAGAAACACAGGAAATAAACAAAAAATAAAAAATAAAGTGGATGTATGAGCCCTATACATACCAATAATTACCTTAAATGTAAATAGTCTAAATACGTCAATTGAAAAGCAAACTGGCAAGAGTGGATTAATAAACCTGTGATTCAGCATGTTGTCTACAAGCAACTCACTTCAAATACAGTGACAGAAGTATGTTGAAAGTAAAAAGACAGGATAAGGTGTGGCAAGCAAATATTAACAACAGCAGCAAAAAAGCAGGAGTAGGTATATTAAATATCAGGTAAAATAGGTTTCAAAGCAAAGAATTGTCTCATGTAGTAGTGTGTGAAATGCATGGACAGTGTACAGAGTTCTCACTTTACCATGTAGTTAAATGTGAAAGATGACGACTCTTTCTAGATGCAATGTAACAGACACCTTTTCAAGTACAGGCTGCAGTTTCTTGTAAAACAAAGTTCTCTTTGACTCCATCAATTAGAAATTACTATCCCTGGTCTCAGGTGGTGTATTTGATGCTGTTGTATCTGCAGGTTAGTTACTATATCAGCAACTTGTGCTATTAAATTTGACAGGCCTCTAACTCAAAGGGTCAGTAGAAAATAAGAAAGTATGTGTGTTAACTATAAGTGAAATGCGTGTGGGAAATGGGGTCTCAGCAGTCCTCCTATAGAGTATAGGGAAAAGTCAAAAAGCTCCTGCTACTGTAGTTTTGCTGTTTCTGTGAAGGTGTAAATCTACAACCATTTGCTTATTTTTCTGTTTCTTAATGCCTTTTTAATTTGCAAATAGACCCTCTTTACAGCAATACATTTTCAATGGCAATGAGAAAACGAAAGTAAATGCTTTGTACATAATTAGTGAAATGGCAACCCGCTGCAGTATTGTCGCCTGGAAAATTTCATGAGCAGAGGAGCCTGGAGGGCTGTGGTCCACAAGGTCTCAAGAATCAGACACAACTGAGAGACAGAGTACCCATGCTGCTGCTGCAGCTGCTGCTGAGTCACTTCAGTCGTGTCCGACTCTATGCGACCCCATAGATGGCAGCCCACCAGGCTCCCCCGTCCCTGGGATTCTCCAGGCAAGAACACTGGAGTGGGTTGCCATTTCCTTCTCCAATGCATGAAAGTGAAAAGTGAAAGTGAAGACACTCAGTCGTGTCTGACTCTTAGCGACTCCATGGACTGCACCCCACCAGGCTCCTCCGTCCATGGGATTTTCCAGGCAAGAGTACTGAACTGAGGTGCTATTGCCTTCTCTGAGAGTACACATATACATATACATATTTAGAATAATTGACTTGTAAATTTTGAGACAAATCTGATGGGGAACATGAAAAAAATTTAGCATGGCTGTATATGATTCCCTTTTTGCTTCTGGTCATGACTCAGATTGTTTAAAATTTTAAGCTTTTATAGAAGTATGCTGTTCATTAACTCAAGTGTTCTACAGAGTATTGACCATCATTATGAACAAGTCCTTTATATTCAGATTGTATTTTGTTCAATCATTTAGAAATCTTTAACCAAAGTACTCAAGGAATGGAGGACCAAAAATTTCAGCTTTTGAAGCTCTTAGCAAATTGAAATTATGAAAATAAAGCTTATATATAGGAAGAAATTGAAATTCATTATTTAGCAGATTATATGATGAGAGCCCAAACTGCATACAAGATTTAATTTTGACATTCTACAACCGTACTTTGTAATATCTTGACTTGATGTTTCTTATTTTTAACTAAACCATATAATCTGTACTGTAATACAAGAATATACTTAAGAAAGCCTTGATTTTTCAGTGTTTAAATTTGGTGAATCATTCAAAAGAATCATAAATACAGAAAATTTATTTAATGAATTTTATCTTGTAAAAATGTTTGTTGAAGGACTCCAAATGGAAGCAAAACACATTACTTTTCAAAATATTTTTCAATAAAATAATTAAAATCAAGAATACTCTCTAATTAACAGGAATTGCTCTATGTTATAGATGCTGTAATATCTGTAAAGAGCCTGTCTTCTCAATCAACAATATAATCTTCAGAAAAGAATAAATTGAAGTTATCCAAAATTTCAAGTTTATTGGCTACAGAGTACAACTTTGAGGAATATTGCATGCAATTTTACTAAGTCCTATTGAAAAAATGTGTTTTCAGAAAAAAAAAATGTCAGTTAACATAGTATTAGAAATAGATATAGCTAATAAACTGATTAAAGTGCATGAATATGTACCAGGAATAACTATTTTCTTTATGTATTTTTTAGTTTTGGAAAATCATTTTGAAAAGTGTTTTTTTTTTTTTCATGGAAATAAATTTATTTTTTAAAATAATTCCAATTTGGGAAATATTTTAAATAGAAAATATATTATACCAATTTATACCAATGAAATTAGTCCAATTTGTTGGTCAATAAATACATATTTTAGAAAAGCATCAAATAACAGTGCTTCAATATTTGATTCTTCAAAATATGTCATTTTGGAAATTAAAACACTTAAAACTATTCCTAGGAGGCTTCTCTTGTTACAGTTACCAGTAACCATCATGTTGTTAAAAACAATGGACATTTTAAAGCCCTCATCTTACTTGATATTTTTTGTCAGCTTTTCACATTGTTGACTATTTCCCTCTTCTCACAATGCTCATTTTTCTTGGTTTCTCTGAGGTACACTACACTCTCTGGTACACACACTTCTCAGTCTCTTATGATGGGCTTTTTTCATTCTTTTCATCATTACATACTGAAATACATCATCTTAATCCTTAAGCCACATCTTTCATTCTAGGTGGTCCTCAAACTACCATGACTTCAAGTAACATAAAAATATGTATCTCATATCAAGATCACTCTTTTGAATTTCAGACTTAATTATGCTATTACCTAGAAGAAAATGGCTTCCCAGGTGGCACAGTAGTAAAAAAATCGGCTTGCCAAGGCAGGTTACACAAGAGATATAGGTTGGACCCCTGGGTTGGAAAGATCCCCTAGAGTAGGAAATGGCAACCCTGCTATGGCATTCTTGCCTGAAAAATTCCATGGTCAGAGGAGCCTGGTGGGCTACAGTCCAGAGGATCACAAAAAGTCAGACACAACAAAGCACAGCATAGCACTAGAAGAAAAGCTTGTCAAACTATCTCTGTAAAGGGCTATATATTAAATATTTTAAAATTTTTGATCCAGTTGGTTTCTGTCAAACTAATCAACTCTACCATTGCAGTGCAAATGCAGCCATAGACAATATATAAATAAATGAGCCTGGTTGTGTTCCAGTAAAACTTTATTTTTTTAAAAAGGAATGAGCTATTCAACATTGTACTGGAAGTTCTAGCCAGAGTTATTTAGACAAGAAAAAGAAATAAAAAGCATCCAAATTAGCAAGAAAGAAGTAAAACTATCTTTATTTGTATATGATGTGGTTCTACATGAAGAAAATCCCAAAGAATCTATAAAAAGGGTACTAGAGATAATAAATTAATTCAGCAAAGTTATAGGTTACAAAATCAACACACTGACAAGTTGTGTTTCTAAACACGGGCAATGAAAATTCTCATAAGGAAATTAAGAAAACAGTTTCGTTTGTAATAGCATCCAAAAGTATAAAATACCTAGGGATAAATTTAACCAAGGAGAGGAAAGACGTGTGCATTGACATTTAAAAAGCATTGCTGATGCTTGGGGCTGGTGCATGGGGATAACCCAGAGAGATGTTATGGGGAGGGACGTGGGAGGGGGGTCCATGTTTGGGAACGCATGTAAGAATTAAAGATTTTAAAATTTAAAAAATAAAAAACTAAAATTAAAAAAAAAATAAAAAGCATTGCTGAAAGAAATTAAGGAAAATCTAAATGGAAAGATATCTCATGTTCATGGATTGGAAAATTTAATATTTTAATATATCAATACTATCCAAAGTGGTCTACAGATTCAACACAACTCCTATAAAAATTCCAGCTTTCCTTTGTGTAGAAATGGAAAAGTTGATTTTCAAATTCATATGGCATTCTAAGGGCCCCAAAATATCCAAAACAATCTTGAAAAAGAATCAAGTTGAAGGACTCACACTTCCTAACTTCAAAACTTACTACAAAGCTATAGCACTCAAAACACTGGCTTATGTATAGACATATAGAGCAATAGAACAGAGCTGAGATCCCAGAAATAAACCCTTGCATATATGGCCACTTCATTTTTGACAAAGATGTCAAGTCCTTTGAATGGGGGAAGAAATTATCTCCAATAAATGGTGCCAGGAAAGTCGGATTTCCCCATGAAAAAGAATAAATTTGAACTCCTGCCTCACACCATATACAAAAATTAACTGAAATGATCAATGATCTAAATAAAAGAGCTAAAAATCCTAAAACACTTAGAAGAATGCATTGGGGGAAAGATTTATGACCTTGGATTTGGCAATAGATTCTTAGATAAGACACCAAAGCACAAGCAAGAAAAGAAGAAACCGATCAATTGAGCTTCATCAAAATTGAAAACCTTTGTTCATTAAATGATACTCTTAAGAGAGGGTGAAGAGTACCTAAAAATGATAGAAAATATTTGAAAATCATAGCCAATAAGAATATAATATTTTGAATATATTAAAAAGTTACAACACCTCCTCAAAAAGACAACCCAGTTAAAAATGCATCAAAAATTTGAATAAAATGTTCTGCAAAGAAGATCTACAAATCAGCAATAAGTACATGAAAAGATACTCAACATCCTTAGTCAATAAAGGAAATGTAAATGAAAGCCAGAAGTGAGATATAATTTCACACTCACTAGAATGGCTATAATGATTTATTTTTAATTTTTAAAATTGAAATATAGTTGGTGTACAATATAACATAAGTTACAAGTGTACATCATAGTGATTCAAAATTTTTAAAAGTTAAATTCCACTAATAGTTACTACAAAATACTAGCTATATTCCCTATGTTGCACAACACACCCTTGTAGCTTATTTGTTTATTATATAATAGTTTGTATTTCTTAACCCCTGTTCCTATCTTGTCCTCCACTTCCCCCTCCTCACTGGCAACTGTCATAGTTTGTTCTTTATGTCTGTGAGCCTGCTTCTTTTTTGTTACATTCACTAGTTTATTTTTTAGATTCTACATATAAGTGATATCATACAGTATTTGTCCTTCTCTATCTGACGTATTAAGTAACATAATACCCTCTGAGTCTATCCATGTTGTTGCAAATGGCAACATTTCATTCTTTTTTTGTGGAGAATGAATACAATAATTTAAAAAAACAACTAAAAATAAAAAATGCTGGAGAGAATGTGGAGAAATTGGAACCCTTGTACTCTCATGATTGGAGTGTAAAATAGTGCAGCCACTGTGAAAACAGTTTGGTGGTTCCTCAGAAAGTTAAACATAGAATTACTATTTGACCCAGCAATTCCATGCTTAGGTATAATACCCAAAGGAATTGGAAACAGGAACTCAAACAGATACTTGTATACCAAAGTTATTACCGCATTACTCAGAATAGACAAAAAGTGGAAACAACCTAAGTGTTTATCAACAGATGAATGATAAACAAAATGTGGTATGTACATACAATGAAATATTATTCAGCCTTACAAAGGAATTGTTATTTTTTCCATTTAGAATAGTTTATTGGTTGTGTTAAATAAGATATTATTTATTTTGAAATATTTTATCTAAGAAATTCAAAACTAGAAAGATAGTACCGACAATCCTATGTGTAGGGCAGCAAAGGAGAAAGAGACATAAAGAACAGACTTTTGTACTCAGTGGGAGGAGAAGGTGGGGTGATTTGAGAGAATAGCATTGAAACATATATATTACCATATATAAAATAGATAGCCAGTGGGAGTTTTATGTATGATGCAGGGCACCCAAAGCCAGTGCTCTGTGACAACCTGGAGGGATAGGGTGGGAGTGGGGTTTCAGGATGGGGGAGGCACTTGTATACCTATGTCCAATTCATGTTGATATATGGCAAAACCCATCACAATATTGTAAAGTAATTATCCTCCAGTTAAAATAAAAAATTAAACTAAACAAATAAAAATAAGGTCTTTATTAAAAAAAGAAATTCAAAGCACTTGACAACTGATGCTGGTGACAACTTTGCAATTGGCATTGCTACCCTATTTATATAGTTTCTGAAAACGAGGAAGAAAAATCCATCCTGATTTTCAGCAGCAGAAAATTTTAAAAATCCAGAATTATCAAGACAAAATTTACTAAGATTAGCCCTAAAAGCTGAAATAAAATTATCCCCATGTGCTTCATCCTTCATAATCTGTTACTGAAGAGATTTTAAGAGATTCAGGATCTGGTCTAGTATAGAAATAGGGCCAAATGGCTTCTATAAAGAATCATTAAAAGTATAGAGAAGAGTTCTATCATTCATATTATAAAATGGAAACCACACTCAACTCAGTCCAGAATTGTCACAGTCTTTGTAGACTGGGACCTGGGGACTGGAGTCGACAAGAAGAGGGACGCAGGGGACCCAAGTCTAGAGTGAAACAAGGGTGCATTATTTGCAGAAATGCACGTTTATATATCTTCATACAAGACAGCTTTAGGCAGTAAAAAAATGGAGCAAAAACAAAGCCAAGCAAATAACAATCTTTAAAGGGCCAGAAAGTATTCCATATCCTGAGTAAGAGGGGCAAAATGGAATAGATTACCTTTAAGTAAAAGGTCACTGAAGGGAGTCACTGAAAGGAATCCAAACAGGTGCCCTTTCTCATGATCTCATTCCTGAGAACTGCGTGCAGCTCTGCTCGTTCCTGTTTTCCAGGAACTGATAAGGAATAGAGAGTCCTTGAGAAATTGCACATAAGAGAAGAGAGTAACATATCGGATCCCTTAAAGTTGAAAGTCCCCTGACACAGAAAAATGCCTATTTTGCTGGGTCTTATTACTGGCAGAAGCTGGCTGTCTTAGGATTCATTGCACCTTAAGTGCTGTCAACATATCTCCCAGCTGCCTGGAATCTATCTTGAACTGGCTGATTCCACCCGTTCCTAGGAAGACTATCTTAACACACACTCAATGCCCATTTAGTTTTGTTTTCCACTTCTACTTTCCAGTAATGCCTGCCATAATTAAATCTCTTAGAACCCAGGATAGCAGGGCAGAGATGAAATCTCCTTAAGTTATAACAAAGATTTTGTCTTTTTTCTTTCCCTGTTGCATACTTTTTCTATCCTCAGAGACAATAAGCCTAGGGTAAGTAATTTCAAGATCTAATATCACATCTACTTGTAATGGTTTGATAATTTTGCCCAAGCCAGAATATTGTGAAGAATACTGAATCCGTATTTCTTTAATCGAAATGAGAAGATGTCAGGGTATTTCCAGTTTCAATGCCTGTGATGGGATATTCATAACATGTATCAGGAGTCCCAGTTCTGACTGCACAAACTTGCCCTCTCCCTCCCTCAGTAAATGTTTTATGTGGAAACATGATCTGACAATGTTATGGAGTTTTCATTTAGTGTTGTTAAAATATCCACCCCTTCATTTTGTACCTGCTTAATAGCCCCTTGATTATTCTATGCAAATAGTTTAAATTGCTCAAATTCAGAATTTATTTCTTCTCTCCTATGCTCTACATTCTTTTCCAGTTTCACTTATTTGCTGGTTTGCAGAATTATCACTTTTTAAGTCCGTTTTACATTGCTCTTGGAGGGCTCCATGCTACAAGAGAATGAAGTTCTGATACACACTACAACATGGGTGAGCCTTGAAAACATTATGCTAAGTGAAATAAACCAGACACAAAAGGACAAATATTGCATGGTTCCAATTATTTGAAATATGTAGAATAGGCAAGTTTATGGAGATAGAAAGTAGATTAGAAGTTACCAGGGGCTGAGGGGAAAGGGGAATGGGGAGCTATTTTTTAATGGTTACAGAGTTTCTGTTGCTTCCCAGATGGCGCTAGTAGTAAAGAATCCACGTACCAATGTAGGAGACATAAGCTGTGAAGATTCCCTGGAGAAGAGCATGACAACCCACTTCAGTACTCATGCCTGGAGAATCCTATGGGCAGAGGAGCCTGGCAGTCTACAGTCCATAGGGTCACAAGAGTTGAATATGACTGAAGCAACTTAGTACGTGCAGAGTTTCTGTTGGGGTAATGAAAAGGCTTTGGAAATAGAGAGTGGAAATGTTTGCATGACATAGTGAATGTAATTAATGCCAATAAATTGTATATTTAAAGATGGATAAAATGGTAAATTTTGTTACCTTTATTTTATCACAATAAAATTGTAATTTTTTTAAAAAAACACACAGTGAGCCAAATTTGTCCTATAGGTCACAGTTTTCCAGCTCCTGGCTGAGGCAATATTTATACTTGAATACCTATTAGCCTTCAATTAAAATAAATTTAAATTAACAAAAAAAGAATCTCAAAACTGAATTTATGATTGTCCTACACAAATCTATAGATTTTCAGCCTTTCCCATCTCACTTAACGATGCCATCATTTTCCTGGTTGTTTATTTTAGAAACTTGAATGTTATCCTTTACAGTTCCTTCTCCTTTAACTCTTATACCTAAGTCCTATTGATTCTATGCTGCTGCTGCTGTCACTTCAGTCACGTTCAACTCTTTGTGACCTCATGGACTGTCGCCTACCTTGCTCCTCTGTCCATGGAATTCTCCAGGCAAGAATACTGGAGTGGGTAGCCATTCTCTTCCCCAAGGGATCATCCCGATCCAGGGACTGAACCCAGGTTTTCTGCATTGTTGGCAGATTCTTTACTATCTGAGCCACCAGGGAAGCTATTGACTTTATACTCCTACACATTTTCTAGATCCCTTCATTTCTTTCTGTCTCTACTTTACTATGCTAGACCAACTCATCATCATTTCCCACCTGGACTTTTGCAGTTGCTTCTGTACTAGTCACCCTGTTTCCTCTCTTGACCATCTCTAATTCATCAGTGGCAAAAACCGCCAGTTGTCTTCCAATATCCACTCTTTTCCTTCTAAAGTAATAGACTTCTTATCTGGTCATGGAGCTATCTAAGGGAAAAAAATTCACTTTCCCAAACTCCCTTGAGCTGGATGTGGCCATTGGACTAGGTTCTTGCTAAAGAAACAAAATGGCAGTGACATATAGAATTTCCAGGTGCCCTTCTTGTTGGTTGAGATGTAGCTTTGGTGCAGAACAAACTTGGACATTGCTGGTAAGGGCAATAATGTAGGGATGATAGAAGAAGAAGATAGATGGAGCCTGGGTTCCTAAAGATTTTTAGGAGCAACATGCAATTCCAGCTCACACTTCACCTTACTTATGCCATTGTTATTTTGAGTCTGTGTTATACTTAGCCAAAAGTATAATCTAATGAAAGCACCATCTTCCACATGATAGCTAGAGTGATCATCTAAGAACACAAATCTGGTCAAAGCAATTCCTAATTTTATTTAAAACCCTTCTGTGGCTGGCCATCAATGAATGAGTGAATATGAAAATTCTCAACGTTGCCCACAAGACTCTGTGCAAACCAGCTCCTGCTTGTTTCTCTAGCTTCCTTTTGTATCCTAAGGCTCCAAATCTCCAAGAATATTGTCTAAATTTTAGTTAAGTTAAAAAAGCATTTTTAAAATACATAACTCCCCTATATGTAAACCTTCAAGTTTTGAGCTTTCAAAGATGTGAACATGGAGCTTACTAATGAAGACCTGATGGAATCAGAGGCACAGAGAAAGGATGAAGGGAGATAAGAGAAAGAAGTAACCAAAGAACGGAAGGGATTCATAACACAAGAAATGACAAGAGGATTTTATATTTGAGGAGGCACTGTTAGTTTTTTTTTTTCATTTTTAATAAGCAGTCCAGAGACAGAGAATAATAGGTTTTGAAAACAATATTTGTATATTTATCTTTGGCTGTGCTGGGTCTTTGTTGCGCACAGGAAGGGGCTATTCTCTAGTTGTAGTGTGTAGGGTTCTCATTGGTGGCACTAGTGGTAAAGAACCCATCTGCCTGGGTCAGAAAGATCCCCTGGAGAAAGGTATGGCAACCCACTCCAGTATTCTTGCTTGGAGAATGCCATAGATAGAGGAGCCAGGGGGGTTACAGTTCATGGGGTCGCACAGAATCAAACACGACTGAAGCAACTTAGCACATAGGCTTCTCATTGTGGCAGTTTCTCTTGTTGCCAAGTGCGGGCTCCAGGGCACAGGCTTCAGTAGTTGCAGCACATGGGCTCAGTAGTTGACCCATGTGGCATGTGGAATCTTCCCAGACCAGGGATTGAACCCATGTTTCCTGCATTGGCAGGTGGATTCTTAACCACTGGAGCATCAGGGAAGTCTAGCAGAGTTAGTTTTTGAGGCACAGGATCTGAATGCAGAATGGTACATGAAGGTTGTAGCAGCTGTTCAGATAAAATCCAGTGCTATTATGATGAGGAAAAAAAAAAAAAAAGTAGAGCTACTACCCAGACATCAGTGGATCATTTTTTCAAGAGGGTAGATAGAGTTGAATTCAGCAAGGAACCAGAACCTGTGTCATCAGCGTCAGGCATGAGTGAAATTGTAGCTTACCCTCCATCTCCTGTTGTTGACCATCCTTCAGCTCTACCATTTCCCACCTTCTCTCCTTCTCCCTTCTCTCTTCTTGCCTGTTCATTAGATGCCAGCCTCAGTGTGCCAGCTACTGTACCATACTACTGTACTTTTCAAGGTACTGAAAGGTTGTTGCTGGACCATGAAAGACGCCAGGATTCTTGGCCTCCAGAAGAGAAGAATTCAATCTGGGGCCAGAGATGAGGCTTGATTGCTCAGAGCTTTTGTGTAATAAAGTTTTATTAAAGTATAAAAGGGATAGAGAAAGCTTCTGACAAAGACATCAGAAGAGGGCAAAAAGAGTACCCCCTTGCTAGTGTTAGCAATGGAGTTATATACCTTTTAATTAGTTATTACAATGAATCAAAAGAATGTCTGGAGGTTGTAAAGATCTTACTAGACCCACTCCTATAATTTACATTTTAAGATAACAGGATTAGCCAGAAGGTTTTCAGGAAGGAGAAATTGTCCTCAAGCAGGATACATTGTTGTTATATAACCCTTAGTACAGAGTTTAAACTTAGTTGTTTGTTGTGTAATCATCAGTTTCAGGCTTAAAGATAAAAACATTTTATGTGACTAAGACTAAGGAATGTAGAGGAAAAAAAAAAGTTTGTCCTTTCCTCCTCCCTGAGTATTCCAGACCCTTCTCTCCTTGGGGATCCTGGGACTTCTGATCAACCTGCCTAGGAGTTGACTCTTTCGGTACTGTACTGTAAGATTAAAAATGTTTTATTTTTTGTGTTTAGGTTTGCTTGTTTTTTTATGTATTATTTGTGTGAAAAGTATTATAAACTTTTTATAGTACAGTACCATATAGCTGATTGTGTTAGCTGGGTACCTAGGCTAACTTTGTTGGATTTATAAACAAATTAGACTTATAAACATGCTCTTGGAGCAGAACTCGTTCTTTTGTAGGTGACACCGTATACTGTTTTCTTTGCATAGAATGCTCTTTCTCGGGATTTCCCTGGTGGTCCAGTGGCTAAGACTCTGAGCTTCCATTGCAGGGGTACTGGGTTCAATCCCTGGTCAGGGAACTAGATCCCACATGCTGTAATTACCAGTTCACATGCTGCCAGTAAAGATCCCTTATACCGCAACTTAAAAAAAAAATTACCCACATACCACAACAAAGTTGTTATGTGCTGCAACTGAGATCTGGCACAACCAAATAAATAAAGAAACATTAAAAAAAACAATGCTCGTTCTCTCTTTTCCTGCCTGGATCACTCCTATTCATCTGTCAAGTGTCAGATAAAATATCATTTCCTTAAGAAAGCCTTGATCACTCCCTACCCTGCACCATTCTCCCAAACTAGGTAAGGGCTTTCCCTGTTTTATCCACTCAAAATACTTCTCCCCATTTTTGTTAATATTTGTCTCAATTATTTGAACAGTAATTCAAATAATCCCATACTAGATTTTCAGCTTTATGAGTCCATCTTATTCACTCCAGCACCTGGCACAGTATCTGGCACATAGTAAGCAACTCAGTGTAGTACATGTTTTTAGTAGACACAAAGTTGATAGTGAGGGCAGTTCCCTGGTGGCTCAGTTGGTAAAGAATTTGCCTGCAGTGCAAGGGACTGGGGTTCAATCCCTGGAAAAGGAAATAGCAACCCATTCCGGTATTCTTGCCTGGAAAATCCTATGTACACAGCAGCCTGGCAGGCTACAGTTCATGGGGTAGCAAAGAGTTGGACATGACTAAGTGACTGAGCACACACGCAAATAGATAGTACTAATAATTATTACTGGAGCAAAGGGAGAAGGATGGCAACCCACTCCAGTATTCCTGCATGGAGAATTCCATGGACAGAGGAGCCTGGTGGGCTACAGTCCATGGGGTCACAAAGAGTCGGACACGACTGAAGTAACTTAGCACAAGGACTACTTTTACCTTGATTAAAGCTACCTCTTGAAACAAATGGCTTCTTGATAACTTTTAAAAGAATCTGAATTCAAGACTGCTGACAATTAAAAAGAGATATGTTATTTGTCTTTGATCAACAAGATAAAATTGATTTTTACTTGCCATTTGTCAAACTTGTGAGATATTTTAGCACAAAGCAAATTTTATAGTTTAAAGTGATTAGTGGCTATCTTCCATAAAGTATGTAATGTGGAATGAACAAAAGGAAGAAAGGAAATAGGTTTAAAGTAAAAGAATGCAAAGCATAAAAGGCATATATTATTTGGGAGTCATAGGGAGGAAATTGCTTTAATTTAAGATATTTAGTGCCCAGCCATTATTTTGGGGGCTAGATTACCTTAAATTAATGTCTAAGTATATCACCGACCCAATGGACATGAGTTTGAGTGAACTCCGGGAGTTGGTGATGGACAGGGAGGCCTGCTGCTGCTGCTGCTGCTGCTGCTAAGTCGCTTCAGTCCTGTCCGACTCTGTATGACCCCATAGACGGCAGCCCACCAGGCTCCCCCATCCCTGGGATTCTCCAGGCAAGAACACTGGAGTGGGTTGCCATTTCCTGGTGTGCTGCAATTCATGGGGGTTGCAGAGTCGGACATGACTGAGCAACTGAACTGAACTGAAGTATATACACATACATATACAGAATATGCATGTATATATACATACATTCATACAGGTATTATACATCTGTTTGCCTGGACAATGAGTCTACATATATTGCTACTGAATAAATTCATGGTAGAAATAAACTTTAATAATGAAAACTTACCATAAAACAAATAAAAATCTTGATGAATATCCACATTATACCAGTGAAACACCAGTGCAGTACTGAGATACTTGCATATAATGACTACAGATAAACATTAAAGGAATGTTCTTCAAAGGAAGAAACAAATAACATCATAAACTATACTTATATTTAAGCTTTTCTTCCCAGGGATTTTACTTTTCTACAATCATTGCCTTCAACCATGCTCTATTGAGTATCTTTTGCATCCCTTAATGATACCTTGGGTGAATTCCAAAGCTTTCTTGTTTCTTCTGATTGCTAAAACTCAGTTCAATCTAGTTAATGTTATGCATGGTGGAGTGTTCAGGAGTAATGCATACTGATGTTTGCCGCTTACTTTGAATTACATCCAAAAAATAAGATGAATTGATAAATGATACAGGGATAAATAGAAAGTTAGACATGAGATAAAGCAAACATAGCATCAAGGTGGTGAGTATATGGGTGTTTAATGTGTCATTCTTTCAGTTTTTCTGTTTGTTTAAAACTATTCAAAATAAAGTGTTAGGAAAAAAGGCCCTTTCCTCCACCTCTCCCCAAAACCCCCGTTTATTCTCAATTTAAAACATCAACTTCAAACTCAATTTAAGTACTATCTCTTTCCTTCTCCCAGGGGCAGTGGACCCAGGGAACTGTGACTTCATGAACTTATGAGATGTGGGAAGCAAGTGAACCCAGAACTTCCTGCCTGGAAGATTTCAAAATAGGCCTGGTGGGCTCCATTACCCTTGTAGTCAAGTTATGGTTAAGTATTCAAATATGGAACTCATATTGAAAGGGGACAGGCCCCACAGTCCATTCTTGGCTCAAAGTGAAATGGGAAGCAAGTGGAGCTGTAGATCTGACCATGCCAAGCCTCTGGAAGGCTGGGCTCCTGATTTAAAATGGGAAATAATGCTGAAGGGATTAAACCCACCTGCACCCATACATCAGAAACACTCCATCAAAAATCCAACCTCAAACAAAAATACAATCCTGTCAAAAAATAAACTTAAATTTCCAGGGACATAACCCTTTGGCTAGTTTCGCTTTATCTTCTCTGATGAACATGATTTTCTTCTTTTCTATTATTCTATTTTCTATATGAAAAACAGAGTTCTGGAATTTGAAATGTATACTGATTGAGTAACACATTTAAGGTTATTTTCCAAGACTGGCCCTTTCAATATGACGAAGTAGGGAAGTGTCTTAGAGGGGTAAGTTTTGAGCTTCTTTTCTTTTGTCTGGAGTCAATGTGCACCTCTGCCTTTTTCTACAAACTTACCTCACTGCTTCTGCCTTTAAAGTGGAATGTGCTTTGCCCTCTCTCTTTAGGCTGGTCTTCCCCAAATGCTGGCCTTCTGTTGCCCCTCTTCCTCCTATGCCCAGCATTCTCATCCTTGCATTTCCTGTCTGGCAATATCCCTTAGGGAACCAGCCAACTGGTCAGGGTCTTCATGGTACAGTACTAGTGACTGGGCTTTTACTCTGCTGCATTGTCACTTTACAGGGACCTTCAGTGCAAGGTGGTACTGATGGCGATTGTCACACTTCTTGCCACAGTCCCTAATGGTCTGTAAAACAGTCATTAAAATTTAGTGAATATGTCATTGTGAAGGTTCACTTTGTGTCAGTTTGGCTAGACTATGGTGCCCAGTTGTTTGGTCAAACAGTTGTCTAAATGTTGCTGTGAAGGTATTTTGTAGCTGTGATCAACATTTCTAATCAGTTGACTTTAAGTAAAGGAAGTTACGCTTGATAATGTAGGTGGGCCTCATCTAATCAGTTGAAGGTCTTAAGGGCAACACTGAGGTTTCCTAGAGAAGAAACAATTCTGCCTCAAGACTGGAACATAGAAACCCTGCCAGAATTTCCAGTATGTTGGCCTGCTCTATAGATTTCAGACTTGCCAACTCCCACAATTGTATGAACCAATTAAATATTTTCCTGTCTCCCTTTTCCTTTTTCTCCTCAATAATGCTTTTAGCATAGTGAAGTATATGGCTGGATTTAGAGTTGAACAAATTTGGGGGGGCTACTGTTAACCCAAGTCACAGGAGACTGACACACAGATTAGAATGCCGATATGTAATTTATAATGTGAATTCTGGGGATTGTGTTTTTCTGCTGGAAAATGAATTCTGTCTGGATGGAAGCTCCTGAAGAAACCCTTATGTGGAAAGAAGGCTGCTCCTAGGCAAGGAAACAGAGAGAGGGGAGGTGGCTAGATGATTTTAATAACTGCTATCATCAGATTTGATAGCTAAATGCAACCATCTTCGTCACAGGTATATACCAGCTGTGGGGTCTAGTTGGCTATGTTCGTAGGACAGGGCACCTTTTCTCTCTCAGCACTGCTGAATGGACATTGCCAGCTTCGACCCTGACTTATCTTTTTTGGTTCTGTGTTTCCATGATGACTATCTGTTTCTGTGGATATCGCATTTCCTTTAGCTAATGGTAATCCTGTTACAACCAAGATTCTCTTCTTATTTTATGATCTATTTTTAAAAGTATGATGTATTAATTTCATAACTTGAAATCTCAGAATTCTGATAGCACCTTCCTGTAGAGTTACTCTGAGTGTCCCATGTTTTGTCAGCTCAATGGGTCAGCTTGTCATCCCAAAACAAAGCAGCTTTGCTACCTCACTTAAGCCTATTATTCTGAAATGATTTACTTCTGGAAAATACTGTTCCAGTGCTTCCCTGTGCAAACCAGACTGAAGCTAATCTCCAGCTGACACCACATTCGGGCTCAGCTCCCCCACCTCCCATTCTATTCTGTTTCTTTCAACCCCCTTCTCTTAACAACATTCTGCCAAAAAAAATCGCTTAACACAAGAACTCTTATTTCAGGCCTGCTTCTCAAAATGGGAACTTTAAGATATTTAAGTAAATTAATTTACATATAGATTGGGACTAGTTAACATATCTTCAAATTGCATGCTTATTCCTTTAGAAATTCTTTGATTTACTACTGGTTGACTACTGTTTGAGTTACTACTGGTTGTTCACCATCATACACAGAGTGGAGGGTTCAATGCCTCTGATTTTTTTTTTTTTGGTTTCCTAGTGCATATAAAAGTCATGTTTATACTATATTGTAGCTTATTCAATGTATAAGAGCTATATACTTAAAAACAATGTACATACTTTAAAATACTGCTAAGAAAATGCTAGCCATCATCTGCTGCTACTGCTAAGTCGCTTCAGTCATGTCTGACTCATCGTGACCCCATGAACTGCAGCCTACCAGGCTCCTCTGTCCATGGGATTTTCCAGGCAAGAATACTGAAGTGGGTTGTCATTGCCTTCTCCGAGCCATCATCTGAGCCTTCAACAAGTCAGTCTTTTTGCTGGTGAAGGATCTTGCCTCAATGTGGATGACTGCCGACTGATCATTGTGGGTGGTTGCTGAAGGTTGGGATGACTGTGGCAGTTTCTTAAAGTAAGACAACAATGAAGTTTGCTGCATCAATTGTGATGTCTCTGATTTTAAAGGTCAGAGGTGGCTGATTTTACCCAGACCAAGAAACTGTGGACCGTCTTCTTTTCCTCTTTAGGTTGTCTGTCTCTGTCTATCCCTGCCATTTCTCCTCTTCGTGGCTATTGTCATTGTAGCATTCTTTCTAGGAGTTTCTCCCATTTTGCCATAACATCATTTTGTCCTTTTCCTGTGGCTCAGCCTCCAAAGATAATAATCACTGATGGTAAGTGTAGGGACATGGTCAGAATTACTGTGGGGAAATACCCTAGTTCCAGCACACCCAGACTTTTACTCAGATGTAATGTGACCTATTCGGAGAAGGGGATGGCACCCCACTCCAGTACTCTTGCCTGGAAAATCCCATGGACGGAAGAGCCTGGTAAGCTGCAGTCCATGGGGTCAGGAAGAGTTAGACACTACTGAGCGACTTTCTTTTTTTTTTTTTTTTTTTTTGACCCCATGGACTGTAGCCTACCAGGCTCCTCTTTCAATTTTCACTTTCATGCATTGGAGAAGGAAATGGCAACCCACTCCAGTGTTCTTGCCTGGAGAATCCCAGGGACGGGGGAGCCTGGTGGGCTGCCGTCTACGGCGTTGCAAAAAGTAGGACACGACTGAAGTGACTTAGCAGCAGCAGCAGCAATGTGACCTATTAGCCATTTGTCATAGTGGTTTCAAAGAAGCAGTCCCTCGCCTATGTCAGAACCTTGCAAAACACTCTGGATATCTCTTAGTGAAGGAGCAGATGCAGAGGTGCCTATGGCTACCCTGATATAGCTGAAACCTATTTTTTTGTTCTTGAAGTGAAGTGAAGTGAAAGTCGCTCAGTCGTGTCTGACTTTTTGTGACCCCATGGACTATAGAGTCATGGAATTCTCCAGGCCAGAATACTGGAGTGGGTAGCCTTTCCCCTTCTCCAGGGAATCTTCCCAACCCAGGGATTGAACTCAGGTCTCCCGCATTGCAGGTGGATTCTTTACCAGCTGAACCCTAAGGGAAGCCCCAAAATACTGGAGGGGTAGTCTATCCCTTCTCCAGCAGATCTTCCTGACCCAGGAATCAAACCGGGGTCTCCTGCATTGCAGACGGATTCTTTACCAACTGAGCTATTTTTTGTTCTTAAGAGTTTCCAGTTCTTATCATTCTTTGCTCTGACTTCAGCTGACCTGGACTACATCAAGGTAATGCAAATTGCAAAGGGCCACTAGTGGGCCATAAACGCAGGGTAAACCCCTGTGCTAGGGACGTGTCACTCTGGTTCCATGGTGTGTCTCATGCTTTGGTTAGTGGACTGCCAAGTATAGGTGGAGCAGGACTGACATCTGCTCATGCAGTGTGATGCCTTGGCACTGGCCTATGGCAACACTTCTCCAAAGCATATTCCAACAGATTCCTTTACTGGCCCATCAAGAGACAGAAGCCCTCCATTACCTGATGGATAGCTCTGCTGGCTTGTTCTTAGGTGCTAGCCTCCCTTGCTATTAAAGATTTTGCACAAGAAATCTTTAAAATGGTCAGTCCTTGGCCTACAGAGGTGTGTTTGATGAATCAGTCACTGCTCCTTGATACTGACTTAAGGCTCTAGATGTCTTTGATACATAGCTGGAAGGAAATAGCAGGCAAGATTTTTCTGGTTTAACCCCACCTCCACCTTCGGCTCAAGGATTCTTGATTTGTCCCTACCCCAGCGACAGAGGATGAGATGGTTGGATGGCATCATCGATTCAATGGACATGAGTTTGAGCAAACTGTGGGAGATGGTGAAGGATAGCGAAGCCTGGCATGCTGCAGTCCATGGGGTCACAAAGAGTCAGATACTACTGAGTGACTGAATAACAACATCTTTATAGACAGTCATTCAAATCTCAGCATGGTCTTGCACAGAACTCAGTGAAAGACAAGCTTCTTTCACCACTCTTTAATTTAGGTGTATTTCTGAAAAGAATTCCCTGGTCAGTATCCTCAGGATAGTTAGCATCAGCTGGTGAGAAAACAGGGCTGCCCTCCTGGGGTAGGTAGTGTGTGATTTTGGAACACTGTATGAAAGGCCTGGCTATGAGTGTTCTAGTGTTTCAGTGGTATTTAGATAAGCCAAAATATGCATTTTCCCTCACTGTCACATCAAGGGATTCATTTAAGAAAACTTCTAGGGGGAAAGGGTTGGTTGAAGATCAGTTCAGTTCAGTCACTCAGTCGTGTCTGACTCTTTGCAACCCCATGAACCGCAGCACACCAGGCCTCCCTGTCCATCACCAACTCCCGGAGTCCACTCCATGTCCATTGAGTCGGTGATGCCATCCAGCCATCTCATCCTCTGTCATCCCCTTCTCCTGCCCTCAATCTTTCCCAGCATCAGGGTCTTCTCAAATGAGTCAGCTCTTCACATCAGGTGGCCAAAGTATTGGAGTTTCAGCTTCAACATCTGTCCCTCCAATGAACACCCAGGACTGATCTCCTTTAGGAAGGACAGGCTGGATCTCCTTGCAGTCCATGGGACTCTCAAGAGTCTTCTCCAACACCACAGTTCAAAAGCATCAATTCTTCGGTGCTCAGCTTTCTTCACAGTCCAACTCTCACATCCATACATGACTACTGGAAAAACCATAGCCTTGACTAGACAGACCTTTGTTGACAAAGTAATGTCTGCTTTTTAATATGCTGTCTAGGTTGGCCATAACTTTCCTTCCAAGGAGTAAGCGTCTTTTAATTTCATGGCTGCAGTCACCATCTGCAGTGATTTTGGAGCCCCAAAAAATTAAGCCAGCCACTGTTTCCCCATCTATTTCCCATGAAGTGAGGGGGCCGGATGCCATGATCTTACTTTTCTGAATGTTGAGCTTTAAGCCAACCTTTTCACTCTCCTCTTTCACTTTCATCAAGAACCTCTTTAGATCCTCTTCACTTTCTGCCATAAGGGTGGTGTCATCTGCATATCAGAGATTATTGATATTTCTCCCGGCAATCTTGATTCCAGCTTGTGCTTCCTCCAGCCCATTGTTTCTCATGATGTACTCTGCAGAGAAGTTAAATAAACAGGCTGACAATATACAGCCTTGACATACTCTTTTTCCTATTTGGAACCAATCTGTTGTTCCATGTCCAGTTCTAAGTGTTGCTTCCTGACGTGAATATAGGTTTCTCAAGAGGCAGGTCAGGTGGTCTGGTATTCTCATCTCTTTCAGAATTTTCCACAGTTTATTGTGATCCGCACAGTCAAAGGCTTTGGTATAGTCAATAAAGCAGAAAGAGATGTTTTTCTGGAACTCTCTTGCTTTTTCCATGATCCAACAGATGTTGGCAATTTGATCTCTGCTTCGTCTGCCTTTTTTAAAACCAGCTTGAACATCAGGAAGTTCACAGTTCATATATTGCTGAAGCCTGGCTTGGAGAATTTTGATCATTATTTTACTAGCATGTGAGATGAGTGCAATTGTGCGGTAGTTTGAGCATTCTTTTGCATTGCCTTTCTTTGGGGCTGGAATGAAAACTGACCTTTTCCAGTCCTGTGGCCACTGCTGAGTTTTCCAAATTTGCTGGCATATTGAGTGCAGCACATTCACGGCGTCATCTTTCAGGATTTGAAATAGCTCAACTGGAATTCCATCACCTCCACTAGCTTTGTTCATAGTGATGCTTCCTAAGGCCCACTTGATTTCACATTCCAGGATGTCCGGTTCTAGGTGAGTGTGAGTGATCACACCTTCGTGATTATCCGGGTGGTGAAAATCTTTTTTGTACAGTTCTTCTGTGTATTCTTGGCCACCTTTCTTAATATCTTCTGCTTCTGTTAGGTCCATACTATTTCTGTCGTTTCTTGAGCCCATCTTTGCATGAAATGTTCCCTTGGTATCTCTCATTTTCTTGAAGAGATCTCTAGTCTTTCCCATTCTATATGGTTGAGGATAGAGTTTTCTAAACCCCTTTCTTAATTTCTCTGAGCAGAGTCTCACTTGCTGCAACAGTTTTGTCATCTGCACATGTGGTTGTGAAGAATACTTGCCAGAAAACACTGGATTTCCATTCCTCCCCTCACCTGCCAAATCTTGATTGCTGAGATTTTCTTCTTTGCCTCCTATCATGCTCCCACATTTAAAACTAATACAGAGGTCTTTCTTTCAGAGAAAATTGATGTGTTGTTACTACCTCAGGCAAAGTATATGGACAGAAGGGGCATAGAAAATGAGAGGGGATGAGAAGGAGACTGTGGGAACCATTGAAAGACAGGAGGAAGGGTAGAAAGTTGGTAGTAAATATATCTGTAAGTGAAGTTTTTCTCTTGGAGGAAAGAAACTACAGACTTGACCAAGCAAGTAGAACACAGTGGCCTTTGGAACTAGATGGATGAGGTCTGAAGCGTGTCTTCCTATCTAATATTGGTATTGGGACCCACCACTGAGCTTCTCTCAGCCTGAGTGACTCTCTGTAAATCAGAAACAATAATATGTTGATTATTGTTTAATAACAATATTATTATTTAATAATAATAATACTCATATTTGTGAGGTCTACCTCACAAGGGAGGGAGTGTGTGCAACCTTCCAGGGAAGCAAGAAGCTCTCAGCAAGTACTTGCTCCCTTCTCTTTCCTTAAATCATAAGCCTTGCTGAAGCAAGAAGAATGCAGTTTTCTCAATGGGCAACCGAAGGAAGCATAAATTTCACTGTAGCAGGCTTGAATTGAAAATTTGAATTTTCCCTAAATTCTTAGAAACTTCCTATTTGTCTTTCACATACTTTTTCAGTCTCAGAGCAATTTGACTTTATGAGATTCAGCATTCTATTTTTATGGTTATTAAGAATAATTTTATTTCATGTATTCTTATTGTATGTACTGCTACATGTCACTTTTTTATTCCAGTAATGTAATTTTATTACATTATTTATTCACAGCTTTGCTGAAATATAATTAACATATAACACTGTGTAGTTTAAGGTATACAATGTGATGCTTTGGTATACATATATACTATTACATGATCATCACATCCATCACCTTGAAGTCAAGTGAAAGTGTTAGTCGCTAAGTCATGTCTGACTCTTCTCGACTGCATGAACTATAGCCCACCAGGCTCCTCTGTCCATGGAATTCTTCAGGTAAGAATACTGGAGTGGTTTGCCATTCCCTTCTCCAGGGGATCTTCCTGACCCAGGGATTGAACCCAGGTGTCCTGCATTGCAGGCAAGTTCTTTACTGTCTGAGCTGCCAGGGAAGCCCGTCCATCCCCTTACATTTTCACAATTTTTTTTTTTTTTTTTGCAGTCAGGACTTTTAAAATATACTCTCTTAACTTTCAACTACACAATACAGTATTGTTAAGTATAGTCACCAGGCTGTACTTTACATTCCCAGAATTTATTCATCTTATAATTGGAAATTTGCACCTTTTGACCATATTCACCCACTTCCCCACCACCACCACTGTGCACCTCTGGTGACCACCAAGCTGTTCTCTGAATCTACGAGCTCGGTTTTTGTAGATTCAACATGTAAATGAGATGATACAGTATTTGTCTTTCCATGTTTAGCAGTCAGTACAAGGTTTAAGATAAAATACCTTTATGCTTTACTTACTAGTTAGGAGGCCTCCAGCAAGTCACTGATCTTTCTAAGTCTATATCTTCATATGTAAAATAGTGAGAAGAATCTTGACTACTTCATTGAATTATTGTTATAAAAGTTAATTATATATGAAAGCATTTAGAGTACCCTGTTGACATTAAGCTCTTAAGGATATGTTGGCTGCCATTACTCTTATTTTTTAATTGAGATATAACTGAATTATGACATTGTGTAAATTTAAGATATACAGTGTGTTGATTTAATGATTTATATATTGCAATATGATTACCACCGTCACATTAGGTAACACCTCTATCCCATCACATAGTTATAATCAATTTCTTTTTTTGTGGTGAAACAATTAGGATCAAGTCTGTAAGCAATTTTATAGTTTATAATACAATATTGCTGACTATAATCACTATGCTGTGCATTAGCTCTCCGGAACTTATTTATCTACTAATTGTAAGTTTGTACTCCTACACATTTCCCCAATTCCCCTACCCTCAAGTCCCCAGTAACCACCATTCTACTCTCTGTTTTTATGAGTTTCACTTTTTAAATTCCAAATATAAGTGATATCATACAGTATTTTTCTCTGTTTGACTTATTTCATTTAACGTAATGCCCTCAAGTTCCAACTATGTTGTCACAAATGGCAGGATTTCCTTCTTTCTCATGGCGGAATAAGATTCCATTTTGTAAATATATCTTTTAATATATGTAAATATTTGTATGCATTGCACGTTTTTGTCCATTCATCCATTCACAATTTCTTTTATCCATTCATCCATTACTAGACAGGTTGTTTCTATAGCTTAGCTATTGTGAGTAATGCTGTGATAAATATGAGGGTACAGATATCTTTTCAACATCCTGTTTTTCATTTCTTTTGTATTTATACCCCTAAATGGAATTGTTGAATCATATAGCAACTCTTTAAAAAAAATTTTAAGGAAGCTCTTTACCATTTTCCATAGTGGCTGTACCAATTTACATTCTCACCAACAGTGCACAAGGATTCCCTTTTTTCCACATCCTCACCAACATTTGTTACATCAATCTTGATGATAGCCATTCTAACAGGTGTGGGGTAGTATCTCACTGTGTTTTGATTTGCCATTTCCCTGATAATTAGTGATGTTGCACATGCATCTGTCGGCCATTTGGATGTCTTCTTTGGAAAAACATTTACTTAGTTCCTCTGACCATTTAAAAAAATGGATTGTTCATTTTTTGTTGTTGTTGTTACTGAATTGTATGAATTCTTTATAAACTTTGGATACTAACCCATTATCTCGTATGTGATTTTACAAATATTTTCTCTCATTCTGTAGGTTTCCTTTTCATTTTGTTGAGCGAAGCTTTTGCTGTGCAGAAGCTTTTTATGTTGACAGTCCCATTGGTTGATTATTTGCTTTTGTTACTTGTGCTTTTGGTATCATGTCCAGAAATCATTGCTAAGACCAATGTCAGGGAGATTTTTTCCTGTTTTCTTTTACGATTTTTATGGTATCAGGCCTGGTCAAGTCTTTAATCTGTTTCAAGATAATTTTTGTGAAAAAATGAAAAAGGGGCCCAATTTTATTTTTCTGCATGTGGTTATAGTCCATTTTCTGACACCATTTACTATAGAGATTAGTTTTTCCTCATTCTTGGCTCCCTTGTCAAATATTAGTTCACCTGATATGTGGGTGGTTATTTCTGGGCTTTCTATTTTGTTTCATTGACATCTGTACTTGTTTTTATGCCGATAACATACTGTTTTAATGGTGGTGCTAGTGTTAAAGAACCTATCTGCGAGTCCAGGAGACATAAGAGACTAGGGTTCGATCCTTGGGTCAGGAAGATCCCCAGAGGAGGGTGTGACCACCCACTCCAGTAGCTTTGCCTGGAGAATCTCATGGACAGAGGAGCCTGGCAAACTATAGTCACAGGGTTGCACAGAGTTGGACATGACTTAGTACGCACAGTATACTTTGAAATCAGGGGTAATACCTCCAGCTTGCCTCTTCTCTCTTTTGGTTATTTAGTCTTTTTGTGGTTCCATACAAATTTGGGAGTTGTTTTTCTATTTCTGTGAAAAATGCCATTGGAATTTTTATAGAGATTGCATTGATTCTATAGATGGCTTTGAGCAGTATGGACATTTTAACAATATCAGTTCTTCTGATTCATGAACATATAGTTGTAACCAGGAAGGGTTAGTTTTAAATTTACACTGGTTCTGCTTCTGTGACTTTAACCCCTTTTTGTTATAATAAACATACATAATGGCCTCTCTGAGGGAGATAAGCTGAGCAGCCCGCCTCTGAATGACTGTAAGGAACTAACACCTTCCTCTGTCTGAGGCTTGCCATTCTAGGGGACCTTTGCAAGGACTGAATAGTTTTTACTTTGTTTCCTCACCACCCCCCACCCCCCCCACATCTCTGATCCATAAAAGAATCTGGCAACTAGGCCCTGACAAAATGGTTATTTTGAGGTTCTAGCTTGCTATCTTCGTTGTCAGCTCTATTCCTTGCCTCAACCCCTCAAATTCATTGGCCTGTCTTGTGGCAAGCAGAATGAGCTTGAATTTGGTAATAGAATAACATTCATCAAATTCCTGTAGTCTTCCTTATATAGGTCTTTCACTTGCTTGATCAAATTTATTCCTAAGTATTTTGCTGTTTCTGAGGCTGTTGTGAATGGGATAGTTTTCTTTATTTCTTTTTCAAATGTTTTTTATTGTTAGTGTATAGAAAAACAACTCAATTCTGTTTGTTGATTTTATATCCTGCAAATTTACTTAATCTGTTGATTAGTTCCAACTGCTTTTCAGTTGAGTTTTTAGGATTTTCTATATATTATATTATATCATCTGCAAATGATAATTTTACTTCTTCTGTTCTAATTTGGATGTCTTTTTCTCTTGCCTAATTACTCTACCTGGGACTTCCAGTACTATGTTGAATAAAAGTTGTGAGAATGGGCACCTACTGAAGGTGTCCTGACCTTAGATGCGAAGTTTTCAATCTTTCATCATTGAGTATGATGTTAGCTGTAAACTTGTCGTATGGCCTTTATTATATTGAGGTATGTTCCTTCTATACCTGATCTTTTGAAGTTATTATTCCTCTTGAACTTTCCATTCTGTGTTTGTTTTTCCTTTAAGCAAAGTAAAATTGTGTCTATTTGACTGAGGCAGAATTGGAGACAGCTATGGCATCTGGTCCCATCACTTCATGGGAAATAGATGGGGAAACAGTGGAAACAGTGTCAGACTTTATCTTTTGGGGCTCCAAAATCACTGCAGATGGTGATTGCAGCCATGAAATTAAAAGACGCTTACTCTTTGGAAGAAAAATTACGACCAACCTAGATAGCATATTGAAAAGCAGAGACATTACTTTGCCAACAAAGGTCCGTCTAGTCAAGGCTATGGTTTTTCCTGTGGTCATATATGGATGTGAGAGTTGGACTGTGAAGAAAGCTGAGTGCCGAAGGATTGATGCTTTTGAACTGTGGTGTTGGAGAAGACTCTTGAGAGTCCCTTGGACTGCAAGGAGATCCAACCAGTCCATTCTGAAGAGATCAGCTCTGGGATTTCTTTGGAAGGAATGATGCTAAAGCTGAAACTCCAGTACTTTGGCCACCCCATGCGAAGAGTTGACTCATTGGAAAAGACTCTGATGCTGGGAGGGATTGGGGACAGGAGAAGGGGACGACAGAGGATGGGATTGCTGGATGGCATCACTGACTCGATGGACATGAGTCTGAGTGAACTCTGGGAGTTGGTGATGGCCAGGAAGGCCTGGCATGCTGCAATTCATGGGGTTGCAAAGAGTTGGACACGACTGAGCAACTGAACTGAACTGAAAAGTTGTTGGAACTCCATTCATCAAAGCTATTTAGGACTCGCTGGGTGTGAAGATGATTTCGGACCCCTGCAGAAGTAAGCAGAAGCTCAGAGAGAGAATTATGCTTTAGGGAAGTTCCTTTGTAAGATCCAGATCTTTGTTTTCCCTCAGGCCAATCATCTTGCTTTGTCCCTCCTGGTTAATTTGTCTCAGGACCCTTCCTTGGGGTGTGCACACAAGCCTTAGCCAAGATGTATCTCAAAGTGAAGACTTCTGGGGAGGAACAGGACTTGATATGGCCTAGAATTAACCTCTGACTTAAAAAAATTTTTTTTAATTGAAGGATAATTACTTTACAGAATTCTGTTGTTTTCTGTAACCTCAACATGAATCAGCCATCAGTTCAGTTCAGTTCAGTCACTCAGTGGTGTCTGACTCTTTGCGACCCCATGAATCGCAGCACACCAGGCCTCCCTGTCCGTCACCAACTCCCGGAGTTCACTCAGACTCATGTCCATCGAGTCAGTGATGCCATCCAGCCATCTCATCCTCAGTCGTCCCCTTCTCCTCCTGCCCCCAATCCCTCCCAGCATCAGAGTCTTTTCCAATGAGTCAACTCTTCGCATGAGGTGGCCAAGGTACTGGAGCTTCAGCTTTAGCATCATTCCTTCCAAGGAAATCCCAGGGTTGATCTCCTTCAGAATGGACTGATTGGATCTCCTTGCAGTCCAAGGGACTCTCAAGAGTCTTCTCCAACATCACAGTTCAAAAGCATCAATTCTTCGGCTCTCAGCCTTCTTCACAGTCCAACTCTCACATCCATACATGACCACAAGAAAAACCATAGCCTTTTCTAGACGGACCTTAGTTGGCAAAGTAATGTCTCTGCTTTTGAATATACTATCTAGGTTGGTCATAACTTTTCTTCCAAGGAGTAAGTGTCTTTTAATTTCATGGCTGCAGTCACCATCTGCAGTGATTTTGGAGCCCCCCAAAATAAAGTCTGACACTGTTTCTACTGTTTCCCCATCTATTTCCCATGAAGTGACAGGACCGGATGCCATGATCTTTGTTTTCTGAATGTTGAGCTTTAAGCCAACTTTTTCGCTCTCCTCTTTCACTTTCATCAAGAGGCTTTTTAGCTCCCCTTCACTTTCTGCCATAAGGGTGGTGTCATCTGCATATCTGAGGTTATTGATATTTCTCCCGGCAATCTTGATTCCAGCTTGTGTTTCTTCCAGTCCAGCATTTCTCATGATGTACTCTGCATATAAGTTAAATAAGAGGGTGACAATATACAGCCTTGACGTACTCCTTTTCCTATTTGGAACCAGTCTGTTGTTCCATGTCCAGTTCTAACTGTTGCTTCCTGACCTGCATACAGATTTCTCAAGAGGCATGTCAGGTGGTCTGGTATTCCCATCTCTCTCAGAATTTTCCACAGTTTATTGTCAGCCATAGGTATACACATATCCCCTCCCTTTTGAACCTCCCTCCCATCTCCCTCCCCATCCCACCCCTCTAGGCTATTTACTCTGTTTCTGTTGTTACTTCCATTTCAGAGAGGAAACAGGAGGCTGGTTGTAAATTCCTTAACTGGAGCCCACATACCTCTTGCCTCAGGAAATGCAAAGAGGAGGCTGGCTGATTGTAAAAGTCCAACCTAGAGCTCTGATTGTAAAGTCCAACCTGGAGCACATCTATCTCCTACCTCAAAGGGGCCATTCTTTCAGATCTTCGGCTGGGTGGGATATTTTAATCTTTAGGTTGCATACAGTTGCATCACCTTCACATAAGTGAAGTGAAAGTCTCTCAGTCATGTCCGACTCTTTGTGATCCCATGGACTATACAGTCCATGGAATTCTCCAGGCCAGAATACTGGAGTGGCTAGCCTTTCTCTTCTCCAGGAGACCTTCACAAAGGGAAGGCTTAAATCGGGGTCATTTCCATGATTTTTTTTTTTAATATGAAGTCATACACATTCATTCATACAGAAGAGGAGAAGGGGATGACAGAGGACAAGATAGTTGAATGGCATCATTGATGCAATGGACATGGGTTTGAGCAAGCTCTGGGAGGTGGTAAAGGACAGGGAAGCCTGGGGTACTGCAGTGCATGGGGTTGCAAAGAGTTGGACAGGACTAAGTGACTAAACAACAACACACATTCATCTTGGTGTATGACTTCCAGACTGTCCTGGTGACTGAGTCTCCATATCATGGTTCTGGACATAGAGCTGAGCTTTAGTCTAAATGCCAAAAACAGCAGCCAGCACCCTTTGCATGAAACTCAAAACTAGAGCCTCATTTCCTGAAATAGAATAGCATTCTAGCTTACCCATCTGCCAATTGTAACACACAATTTGTAGTTAAAGTTAAAATTTGAATTGCTCAGCAACTGTGCCTAAGGGCCTCTGAGACTCTCTGGCAGTCTGAGAGCAGCTTGCTCAAGTCCAGCATCTTTATTTAATGTTAGCATATAATTGAAGTACAAGAAGTTAGAGTATTGGGGCAACAGAATGTTCCTTTCAGGTTTTTTTTTTTTTTTTCCCATATAGTTTTACTTCAGACAGGGTGGCTCCCTAGGTACTGGAATAGGAAGGGACAAGAAAATATTTACTAGTTATTCTTCATTTCCTCATCTCTGCTCAAATCTAGTTTCACATTTTGATTCAAAATAAGGCTATCACAAGAGGTTGTGCTCTTCAACTCCATCATGTAGGTGATTCTGAAATTACAGAAATTGGGAGAATGTCCAAACCTAACCCATTGCATTTGAGGGCTGAAAAACAGATAGCAATGATATGGCCACCGATATCTAGTAGGTCCTATTGACATAAGCCTCTGGTCTCTTAATCAAAGAACTGCAACAGAAGTTGACTGGAAGGTCTTCTTATTTTAATGGTGGTGGGAGAGACTCTGAGTTAGGTAGCTGCTCTGGTGTGACCGAGTTTGCCTCATTCAGGTGTTCTACTGCGAAGGGGCCCTTCAATTTAATGCTATTGGCAGGTTTTGGGGAAGTTACCCAAACTTCTCCACAGTGATGGAGAATGTCCGAGTATGACATGATGGGCTCATGGTCTGATGTAAACTGTATTTCAATACTGATTTGCTGTTTTCTGTCTGTGTGAACCTGGGAGCATGAACTTCTCTGAATCTTGAATTTCTCATCTGCTAAACAGGGTGTATTAGTCAGGGTTCTCTAAAGAAACAGAACCAACACTGTGTGGAGAGAGAGAAAAAGAGAGAGGTGTATTTTAAGGAATTAGCTTACATGATTATGGGCTTCCCTGGTGGCTCAGATGGTAAAGAATCTACCTGCAATGTAGGAAACTCAGGTTCAATCCCTGGGTTGGGAAGATACTCTGAAGAAGGGAATGGCTAGCCACTCCAGTATTCTTGCCTGGGAAATCCTATGGACAGAGGAGCCTGGCAGGCTACAATCCATGGGGTCGCAAAGAGTTGGACACAACTGAACAACTAACACTTTCACTTTTACATGATTATGGAACCTTGATAAGTTCAAAATCAGTGGAGTAGGCCAGCAGGCTGGAGACCTGGGAAACAGCCGCAGTTCAAGTCCAAAAAGTGTCTACTGGCAGAATTCTTTCTTGCTCAGAGAAAGTCAGCCTTTGTTCTATTCAGGCCTTCTACTGGTTGGATGAGGACCACCCTCATTATGGAAGGCAATTTGCCCTATTCAGAGTTGACCAATTTAAATGTTAATGTGATCCAAAAGAAATCATCACAGAAACATATAGTATAATGTTTGAATATCTGGGTGCTGTGATCCAGTCAAATTGACATAAAATTGGCCATTACATGGGGGTAATTCCACTTAAATTTAGGACTGTTTGAAGACTTAATGAGATAATGTATGTAAAGTCAAAAGAAGTTGACCTTTCCACAAGTAGTGGCTGCAATTACTGTTATTACTGTTTTCCTGACTGAGGTGCTAGTAGCCAAAAAAAACAAGGTTAAAATTGGTATAAACTTCCTAGAGGGAAACTTGACAATATGTACTAAAAGCCTTCAAAGATTTATTCTTCAAAGTATGCTTCCATAATTAGAACTGTATCCAAAGGACATAATTCAGGATGAGAATAAAGTTTAGTTCTGGGTCTGCTCATAGAAGTGATATGTATAATACAAAAAATTGGAAACAATCTAAATTTCTAACAATATGAGATTTGATTAATCATAAATCAGGATATAGGTCACACAGTGGAGTATTAAGCAACACTTTGCAACAGTGTTGTGCTAGACTTTTTTTTTTTAATGGAAAATGATATAATGAGAAGTTTAAAAAGAACCAAAACAGATATGTACAATTTGAACCTGTGATTATATTAAAATATATGCATAAAGGTCATTCTTCAAAATGTAAAGGATAATTTTTTCCAAGTGATGAAGTTAAGGGTGATATTTTATGTTATTTTGTAGATCTGAATTTTCTAGTTTTCTTAAAAGATTAATATGTCACGAAGGTTATTTTTAAGCAGTTTTGTACCAGGTTTCCTATGGTAGATATGAGACTGGTCAGAGAGAATTTGGCCAGATGGTGTCACTCTGAAAGGCCTGCAATAAAAGGTCAACCTGGAAAGAAAGCCAGCTCTAGCACGATCCTTCCCTGGAAGAAAGATGGCAGTCTTTTCTTGATCTCTTGGAAAACTTTTGTAAGCAGGGTCACCCCAGAGGGCTTTTGAGGTGTCCAACAGTGCCAAGACTAGGGGTGAGGTAAGCAAGGCACCAAGGATGCAATATGTTAGGTGGCACATGCTATCAGGTGCTAACCCTGTTCTTGCACAGTGAAGTTCTAGCACCTTCTTTAGCAGATGCCTGAGTAATGTTGCCTTATATTCTGTACCCTGGGTGCCTCACTTGCCTCACTCTTGTCTCTGTCTTGGTGTCAACAAATAACTCCTAACTGATTCCCCCCACAGAAATATTAACCAAGTTGCAGCTGGAGTGAAGGAAATGTATCACCAAGCTCAACAGGTAGATGAATCTTTGAGAAATGAGTCCTTCTTTCTCTACTGCCTATCAATCTATGGTGTGTTGCTGCTGCTGCTGCTGATAAGTTGCTTCAGTCATGTCTGACTGTGTGACCCCATAGACGGCAGCCCACCAGCTCCCCTGTCCCTGGGATTCTCCAGGCAAGAACACTGGAGTGGGTTGCCATTTCCTTCTCCAATGCATGTAAGTGAAAAGTGAAAGTGAAGTCACTCAGTCGTGTCCGACTCTTCGCGACCCTATGGACTGCAGCTTTCCAGGCTCCTCCATCCATAGGATTTTCCAAGCAAGAGTACTGGAGTGGGGTGCCATTGCCTTCTCCGATGGTGTGTTACTAATAGTATAAAATTGACTATCATTTATTTTTGTAATTGGCATGGGTATTTATTGGAGTTTGTGGTGTTGGGGAGAAAACAATAAACTACTTTACAGTAATACATGTTGTCTATTTGTTATGGTCTTATTAAATTTCTCCTAGAGTAACTTATCTTACAGGGCCAGGAAATACCAGACATTAAGATAAAGACAACTTTTAAAATTAAGAATTTAATCTAGGTAAAGGAAATTAACTATAACCTCAGTGATGATTACAGATTTCTCTCAACAGATAGAAGTCAGAAATGGTACCCCTCGAGGTCACAAAAAATCAACTGTATAAAAATCACAGACATGGAATCTTGGTAATGTTAGTGTGAAAAGGTTCAATCAAAAATTCTCTTAAATTTGAAGATACTGGAATGTTTCAACTTAATGCATTTGCCTATATCCATTGCACAATTGTACATTTAAAAAAATTTATTCTTGATTGAAGGATAATTGTTTTACAATATTGTGTTGGTTTCTGCCATACATCAACATGAATCAGCCATAGGTATGCATATGTCCCCTCCCTTTTGAACCTCCCTCTCACCTCCCACCACTTCTAGGTTGTTACAGAGCCCCATTTTGAGTTCCCTGAGTCATACAGCAAATTCCCATTGACTATCTATTTTATATATGGCAGTGTATATGTTCCCATGCTACTTTCTCCATTCGTTCCACCATCTCCTTCCTCCCCACTGCCTGTGTCCATAAGTCCCACAATCTTCCATCTGCAAACTGAAGACCTGGGAAAGCTGGTGGTGTGGTTCAGTTTGAATCTGAAGGTCTGAGAACCAATGGGGTAAGTCTCAGTCTGAATATAGACTGGGACATATTCTAATGTCCCAGCTCAGCAACCAGGCAGAGGAAAGGTGAGTTTTCACCTGCTTTTGTCTTTTATTCAGGTCCTTGAAAGATTGGATAATGCCCACCCACATTGGAAGGGAAATTATGCTTTACTGAGACCATTGATTCAAATGCTAATCTCATCCAGAAACACCTTCACAAAAATACCTAGGAATAATGTTTAGCTAAATATTTGGGCACCCCATGATCCAGTCAAGTTGATGCATAAAATTAATAATCACAGTCACATAGCCCATGTCCCTGTTTTGTGCCTAATTATCGCCAAATTCTTCCATCCACTCACAGAATCTTGTAACCACAGGCCGATCCTTCACAGAAAGGGATTTTTAATTTTAATATCTCAAGATACTTAAAAATCTTCGTGGTTAGTTTTAAATATTTTGAACTTGACAGAATCTTACATTTTCCATTTTTCTCAACATAACTCTTACAGATGGAAAAGACATCTGGAATAATTTCTTAAGGCTTTGCCTCTAGTTTTAAGGACATTATATCGACACGTTTGGACATTTAAGAGAACTTTAAGATTCACTGTACTTTTAAGTTTAATATATTATGTTTATCAAAATTAATTAAGTACTTAGAAGGTTTTATTTGTTAAATATTTAAAGTGCTTAAAAAGTAAATGGAATTATCCAATTTATAAAGGTACTGAGTTACGTGGGACCAACATTCAGTCAAAGGCATTTGTGTAAGTGATCATTAAACTTTACTAGATTTATAAATAGAATAGTAAGATTTGTAGATTGAATTCAAAAGCTTGAGGAAAAAACTAGGTTTGGAGTTTGTAGCTTTAATAAATAGAGCATTTAGGTTAAACTCCTTCATTTAATAGTAAATAATTTTCTGCAAAAAAACCAAAATCTCATTATAACTTTAAAAACAAAATCAAATAAACAAACATCCTGCTTCAGCACTGCACCGTGCATGCATGCTAAGTCACTTCAGTCGCATCTGACTCTTTGCGAGCCCATGGATTGTAGCTCACCGGGCTCCTCTGTCCATGGGATTCTCCAGGCAAGAATACTGGAGTGGGTTGCCATTTGCTTCTCCAGGGGATCTTCCCAACCCAGAGACTGAACCCACGCCTCTTACGTCTCTTGCATTGGCAGAAGGGTTCTTTACCACTAGTGCCACCTGGGAAGTCTGCATTGCACAGTAGATAGCTCGTAATCTATTTTGTGTTGGGAAACCAGAATTATCTGGTTTTATCCCCCAAATTATCAGGATTTTGAGAATACTGCTCCAGTCAGCATCTGAGGAGCTCCTCAATAGGGAAATAGCATGAATTTTAGTGCACATAAAAGATGTAGTATATTTAGAACAGAACAATTATCAGGGATGTTTGTTAAAAAAAAAAAATCAGATCCTGGGCCTCTTCCCTATGACCTGAGGTCAGATTTGAGGGATCTTGAATTTTTAACACAGTGCTTTTCAAAGGATGGTTCATGAACCAGCATCATCAGCTTTACTTATATTAAGATATTTTTTCACAGGCCACACAAGCAAAAATAGACAGGATGGGACTATATCAAACTAAAAAGCTTCTGTACAGCAAAGGAAAAAATCAGCAGTGTGAAAAGGCAATATTTGGAATGGGAGAAAATATTTGCAAACCATCTATCTGATAAAGGGTTAATCTCCCAAATAATGAGATAGTGGAGGACAGAGGAGCCTGGAGTGCTACAATCTATGAAGTCACAAAGAGTCAGACAGGACTTAGTGACTGAGTAGCAACAGTAGTCACTCATCGTCGGGGAGGTATAAATCTAAACCACAAAGAGAGATCACCACATACCTGCCAAGATGGCTATTATCAAAAAACAGCAGCTAACAAGTGTTGGTGAGGATGTGGATAAATTGAAACACTTGTACACTGTTAGTGGGAATGCAAAATGCTACAGCTGCTATGGAGGAACCCGTGCAGATTCCTCCAAAAATTAAAAATAGAACTACCATATGATCTAGCAATCCCACTTCTGGGTGCTTATCCCAAAGAATTGAAATCAGGATTTCAAAGAGATATTAGCACTCCTATGTTCATTGCAACACTATTCACAACAGTCAAGAGGTTGAAACAACCTAAAAGCTCATCAACAGATATGTGGAAAAAGAAGATGTAGTCTATACATACAAAGGAAAACTATTCAGCTTTAAAAGGGAAGGAAATTCTGCAATATGAGACAACCTTGAGGACACTAGGTTAAGTGAAATAAACCAGCCATAGAAAGTCAACTACGACACGATGCCACTTATATGAATATCTAAAACAGTCACATTCATAGAGTCAGAGAGTGGAATGGTGGTTGCCAGGGGTTGGGGAGAAGAAGAAATGGGAGTTACTAATCAATGGACATAAAATTTCAATCAAGCCACATCCATCCCCTGAAATCCCTCTATAACAATTCAGTTTTGCTATACTTATGATTTTCAATCATTAAGCAGCCCTTAAGAGCCTTGGGATTTCTTTGGAAGGAATGATGCTAAAGCTGAAACTCCAGTACTTTGGCCACCTCATGCGAAGAGTTGACTCATTGGAAAAGACTTTGATGCTGGGAGGGATTGGGGGCAGGAGGAGAAGGGGACGACAGAGGATGAGATGGCTGGATAGCATCACTGACTCGATGGACGCGAGTCTGAGTGAACTCAGGGAGTTGGTGATGGACAGGGAGGCCTGGTGTGCTGCGATTCATGGGGTCGCAAAGAGTCGGACACGACTGAGCGACTGAAATGAACTGAACTGAACTGAACTGAAGAGCTAGAGGAGCCCCTGGTGGCTCAGATGGTAACGAATCTGCCTGCAGTGCAGGAGACCCATGTTTGATCCCTAGGTTGGGAAGATCCCCTGGAGAAGGACATGGCTACCCACTCCAGTATTCTTGCCTGGGAAATCCCATGGACAGAGGAGCCTAGCAGGCTACAGTCCATGGGGTCGCAAAGAGTCAGAGTGACTAACTTTCACTTTCAAGAGCTAGAGTGTCTCAAAATTCTTTGGAATTTTAAGTGCTTTATGAAATAAAGAGTTTAGTGTTTAATCAGGTTCATGGAATTCTGCATATGTTATCTCCCTAACGTGGTGACTTAATAGTGCATCTTGGCATATTAAAGGCTCTGAAAATTCTTGAAGTAAGCAAATATGTTTCACTTCATTTAACTCTTTGGTTCCCATATGAATGTGAAAATAGATATCCCATTCTTTTGATTTCAAAGACAAGCTTACTGATTGTTTCTGCCCTAAAGGAAAATTAAACCAAGGCATTGATCTATTTATTTGATACCTATTTATTATCCCAAAGACAAGACTAGACCTACAAAGGGAAACAAAATAAGACTCTGCCTTTGGGGAACTAATAATCATTTTACCAATGACTTCAAATGTTGATTCATTTTAAATTTGGAGAAACCTCAGTTTTGTTGAGGAATCTTAGTTCAGTTATAACTCAAGGTCAGTTTCCATTTAAATGATTGGAAAAAATGCAGGACTGTCAGAGTGTGACTGTTGCTGATTACATTTTCCATGTGTTCTGTGAAAGGGGTCTTGAAATTTGAAAATCAGATATCCTTTTATCTTGGATCTCATGGGTACCATTCCTCAAACCCCAGGGTACTTTGGGACTGATGTGGCCCAGCACCAACCTCCTAGGATTTGTTGAGGGGCTAAAGTAGGCCAGTATTACTTCCTAGGTTACTTTTACCAACCTCTCATGATACCTTGGGGCTTCTGTGGCCTATCCTTACATCCAAGGGTACTTTGTAGGCTGTCAAATGATCTTCCAGGAGCCTGTCCAATCCAAGAATCAGTAAAGTATTAGACTTGTTGCTACTTAGAACCATTGCTTTTGTTTGAGTGGGCACAGGCTCTTTGGGGACCTTTCAGATCTTCCCATACATTTCAAATCTTCATTTTATCTCACCACTTGCCTGCCATGATCAGGAATGTGTGATGTAACTTGACATGAAATAAGAACTGCTTGTCTCCTTAAGGTTGTTTTTAGGTACTTCCTTTGATGAAAATAGGGAAAGGTCTGGGCGGTCTCTTAGCAGCTCTTTAGTTTCTGTGATTGTAGCAATACCATTGGTGCCCCATCTGTGTTTCTTCCATACTCACCTCTACATTCTGAAGGCTGCTTGCTGTGAAAACCCATGATTCTGCAAGAGGGCTTTTTTTTTTTTTCCACTTTGATTGGGGGAACATGCTCAGCTCTCACATATACTAAGCATAAAGTGCCTGACAGTTAATACTTCTGGAATCAATCTTCAACTAGTGATAGTGGAAAGATAGTGAATAAATACCCCAGCTTTCTCATCCTTAGTTGGGATAACTTTGAGGATCTACAGTACAACAACCCAAAAGGACCTGAATTCTGTCCATAATGATGTAGTGAACTTAGAAATGGATCCTTCCCTCCCTGAGTATTGAGATGAGACTCTAACCCTAGCTGACATCTTGATCGCCGCCTCATAGGACACTGTGGCGCTAGTGGCAAAGAACCCTCCTGCCAATGCAAGAGACATAAGAGACCAGGGTTTGATCCCTGAGTCAGAAAGATCCCTTGGAGAAGGGCATAGCAACCCACTCCAGTATTCTTGCCTGGAGTATCCTATGGACAGTGGAGCCTGGTGGGATACAGTTCATAGGGTCGCACAGAGTTGGACACAATTGAAGCAACTTAGCACGCACAGGGCACTCTAAGGCAGAGAACCCAGCTAAGCTAAGCTCAGATTCCTAATCTACAGAAGCTACGAAATAATAAATGCGTGTTGTTTTAAGCCCCAAATATATGTGGTAATTTATTATGCAGCAATAGATAACTAATATACTTGTGTGTACATGTTAAATCACTTCAGTCATGTCCGACTCTCTGCGACCCTATGGACTGTAGCCTGCCAGGCTCCTCTGACCATGGGCTTCTCCAGAGTGGGTTGCCATGCCGTTCTCCAGGGGATCTTCCCGACCCAGGGATCGAATCCACATCTCCAGCACCTTCTGCTTTGGTGGGTTGGTTCTTTACCACTAGTGCCACCTGGTGTAAAAATGAGCAATAGTTAAGCATTTGAACTTTTAAAAATTCATTCTGTATTAGGAAAAATATTTGGGATGTAGAAGGAAAATTCAGGCTCTAACAGGGTCAATGTCACCCTGAGTACTGAATCAAATTGACCATGATACTGATGGATTATACTTAAATTTCAGGCTTGAGCTCCCACTGTTCTCAAAAGAAGAGGAACATATCTTCTCTTTGAAAGTAAGATTCTTTATATAAAAATGACCAAGATTCTTTATATAAAAATAGCCACTCATAGATTAGCTTCTAAGTATATTTTCTACCAATGATCTTAAGTCATCCCTAAGCTTATGCAAGTCTCTTAGCAACCGAATATGATCCCAAATGAGAAACCATCCTGAGCCAACTTCCCTGCAAGCTTCTGAGCTGACAAAGATGGGATTTTAACCTTTATTTTAAAAAATCTTTTAAATGAATTCATCTTGAGAAAATGGAGCAGTATGTATAAATCCATTAACTGTTTGAATAAGTTCAGTTGTTTCAAGGTTACACCTTCTGTGTCTAGTATAAATATATTTTAAAAATCCACAGGGGCAAATGTAAAAAATATTTTCTTTGGGATCAACATGTCTGCTGCCAGAGAAGTCACATTTCTTTAAAACAATGCAACATAATGGATGGTGATGGAGTGAGGCCAGCTGGTTTTAAATATCAAGCTGACAGTGGAATGTGGTATTTAGAAGACAGTCACAGTACAACATACAAGAAGACACAGAAATCTATTGGTTGACAGCTTAGCAAAATGCGGTGTGTTCTCCAAAGGATTATTTCATCCTCAGAAATAGCTACCTTTCACATAGCTTCACTTTATGCCTAGCATATTCTGTCTGTTTTGGGTGAATTCCACAGAATCATCTCAGAGATAAAATTGCTTCATGACTGGGTCTTTTTGCCCCTTTATTCTCTAGCCAAGATATTTCTGAGTATCTGAGTAGAGGTACATAAGATAATGCACTGGGGTATAGGGAAAAAAATATTAGAACTTTTCCTTTAAAAAATAAGAAAGAAATTAAGCTTTATTAACAGTTGATATTCAGACTGACACTGATGGCCTCACTCTGCATAGAAAGTTATTTTGTGTCAGGCTCAGTGTCCATGATTTCCTGACAGAAAAGTGGGATCCCCTAATGCAAACAGATTGACTGAGGTCCCTTCACCATTTGCTCATTCTATTCTAGGGTATTGAAGTTACCATGATACTAATTAAGCGGATTTGACTGTTATGTTTTCTTGCCAAGTAGAAGCTACAGTGAGTGATCTTGAAAATCTTTTCTACCACACACAAGTTCACTGGCTATCCCAAAGCAAAATGTGAAAAAGAGGTAATGAACTTATTTTTGTTCTTTTTCTTTCCAGTTTCTTAACGTGCAAACTTAGATTATTTATTTGACACTCTTCTTTAATAATAGAAGAATTTGATGTTTACATTTCTCCCTCATTATAGATATCTGTGGACAACACATATGTCGGGCTTGTTTTTTTAATCCAGTTGGCTGATTGCCTTTTAACTAATGTATGGACCATTTTAGCTGCATCTCACAAATTTTGTTATGCTGTATTTTCATTTTTTGTTCAGTTCAAAATATTTTCTAGTCTCTCTTGGGACTTCCTCTTTGACCCATCGATTATGTACAAGTGTGTTAATTTCTAAGAGTTTGAGGATTTTTGAGATGTTGTTCTATAATTAATCTCTAGCTTAATTCCATTTTTGTCAAAGAACATACTTTGGATCATTTTAATTCTTCTAAGGTTTATTTTAATACCCAGGATATAGTCTATATTAGTGAACATTCTATGTGCACTTAAAAAAAATGAGCACTTTGCTGTTAAGTGAATTTTTCTATAAATAAATATCAATCAGATCCAGGTGATTGATAGTTTTGTTTGGTTCTTTTATATCCTTGCTGAATTTCTTATAATTGTTCCATTAAGTACTGAGAAAGGAGTGAATTTTTTTCATCTGTTTTGTGAATTTATCCATTTCCTCTTTCAGTTATATCAGATTTTTGCTTCATGTAGTTTGAAGCTCTGTTTGGTGCATAAACAATTAGAACTCTTATGTCTTTTAGTGAATTGAGCCTTTTACGTTATGTAAAGTCACTTTTTAATCCCTAGTAATTTTGCTTGCCTTTAAATCTACTTTGCCTGATATTAATATAGAACTTCTATACCATAAATAAATAAAATATAAAATATTATATTTTCTAGAGAAATTATATTTTCTAAAAATAGAAAATTTTTGAAAATATTATTTTATTCCATCATCTTAAATTTCTTTTTCATGTATGTTATACAGTGTATATAATACTTAAGTACATGGTGGTTGTACAATGTATGTAAAATATAAATAATATATAAGGATAATACTGCTTGCAGATATATTATTTAAAAGTTTGAAGATCATTTTCCTAAACTTGCATAATCCAAAGTATACTGTAATTTGCACTGTTTTCACACAGAACAGTTATTATGAATGAATGTGAATGATAATAAAGGTTTTCATAGACCTAAAAGGATCAGAGAAGGCAATGGCACCCCACTCCAGTACTCTTGCCTGGAAAATCCCCTGGATGGAGGATCTTGGTAGGCTGCAGTCCATGGGGTTGCTCAGAGTCAGACATGACTGAGTGACTTCACTTTCGCTTTTCACTTTCATGCATTGGAGAAGGAAATGGCAACCCACTCCAGTGTTCTTGCCTGGAGAATCCCAGGGACAGGGGAGCCTGGTGGGCTGCCGTCTATGGGGTCACACAGAGTTGGACATGACTGAAGTGACTTAGCAGCAGCAGCAGACCTAAAAGGATAGAAAATGTGGTATTAAGCAGAACTGAACATATTTCTTTGCTCCATGACTTCTTGGAGCCTTTAGGGGGCCAATATGTCTGATTACTCACCAAGAAGGGTATGGTATGCAGTATTCCCCAAGCTCTGGGTCTTGGAAGAGATTTGTTAGCTTTACTTTGTTATCAGTCTGTGAGCCTCACAGTAGTCAGACTTATGGTAAAAATGTCACATTTGGCTTTTTGTGTTTGTACTGTCTTGCTAGCATCAAGTTACCAGTATGTCTTTCTTCATCCTAAGTAAAGAGCAGCATCACTTTATTTGCCCAAAAGAAGTGAAATTGTATTGGGCAATTAATCAAATTCTGACCAGATTGAAAGTATGAAATAATTTTCTTAAATTAATCTATAATAAATCTAAAATAGTACCCAAATATTCACTACTTTATTTTGGTCTAACTAAATAGCGAGATCTTTCTCTCTCTACACACACACACACACACACACACACATATGTGTGTGGATTCTCATGCAGGCTAAAGTTTGAGAACCACTGTGCTACTATAATTTAAATTTTTTTTGGATTGGAACCTGTAGTGATAAATGCATTTAAAACAGTATCCCACTACCATCCATATTAAATTCTCTCCATTTATACGACTGCAACCAAATTTCCATGAAACAATAGTAACCCTAAATATACACTGTGATGTTTTCTAATCTGTACCATCTCATTCCATTTCATTAAAAAATATGAATCATAACTCCTTAAATTAATTTTAGAATCCATTAGTATGGTATGACCTGCAGTATGAAGAACACTGATCTCATGTCCTGTCCTGTGCTACAGAGGCTGGGATATTAAAATCTGTGTTTTGAAGACTCCCTTGCAAAGTGTGACACTGAAAAACAGGCTGAAAAAATTTATCCAAAATTTAGAAATAGACAAAAGGATGACTACATGTCTTTGCAAAGTCATACTGGGATATTGGCAATATACTTATTGCCTGAAGATCAATTCTAATTAATTTAATTTATTTACTTATTTATTTATTTACTACTAATTCTTTAGGTCAGTGGTTCTCAAACTTTCATTAAACATCAGAATGCCCTGGAGGGCTTTTAAACCCATAATGCTGCATCTTATCCCAGAGTTTCTGATTCAGTAGGTCTTGAGTGCGGCTTAAGCAATTGTATGTCTAACAGGATTCCAGTGATGCTGGTGCTGTTGGTCTGGGGAGCACACTAGAATCATTGCTCTAGAGTAACATACCTGCGCCCTGCAACACGTTGGGACTGGGTGCAGAGTGCCCTTCTTCGTAGGACACAGGGCACAGCCTGAAAGGCAGCCACCCCCTTGCGGGTCATGCACCACACATTCGTGGGGGACGTGGTGCTAAACCATTGGTAGATGACCTGCTTCTGGGTGGCGTTTCATACTAGTGAAAGTCAGTCCTGGACACAATGGTTTGAAAAATAAAGAGAAGAAGAGTATTTTAAAAAGAAGGATTTTTTTTTCTTTAATAAAAATTTTTTAAAAATAAAAAAATAGAGTAACATACCATTGCCTGATTTACTGTTTATTAAGGTGAGGATTCTGCACAGTTGCAAGTTAACTTGTAGAAGTTGCCAATGATTTCTGTCAGTAGAAATACAAATAATAGCTGTCCAATGAAAAAGATAATTTCAATAGTTTTATTCTCTTGTAAGATATTCACCTGTTTTATATTTCAGCAATTTAGCGATCTTATTTCAGCATTCTTCCTTTCAGTGACAGTATATACTAGTCTCTCAGATCCTTCTTTGAGCTAGCATTAATACATACCTTCATTAACAAGTTAAATAAATCTTTGTGTTAAACTTTTACATGCATACTATATTTGTACGATAGTCATGTTTTTAATTTTTTGAAATATATATAGAGTTGGGTGATCAAACAAGTTTTGGACAAGCCAAGTTAAACAAAATTACCCAGGATTCTTAACAAAGCATCTCTCCCAGACTTTAATTTCTGTTTAAAAAGTAGATGATGCACTATTTCACAAACTTATTTGGCATTGGACATTTTTTCCTCAAAGCGTCTTTTGAAAACACTGCCCTACACAGTTATTATCAGTCACATCACAGCCATTTCCACAAGTTCTAAAAGAAATATGTTACCTAACTGCACAGATTGAATCTCATCTCAGTGGGAGAGCATATTTTTAAAGTCAAGGAAGAGAGCTTTTGTGTCATTTGGCACTGAGGAGGCCTCCACCACCAGATTTGGGGTGGAGAAAGGTTTTGTCCTCTTTTTATCTCCTAATATCAAGCAGAACACCAAAATTCCCCTCAGAGTTCCTGTGAGATGACAGAGAAATGTTCAATGCATTTTTGCTTCCAAGGGCCAAGTCTCCCATTGCCAAAAAACCTTTCTTTTCAGCCCAACAAAATGTTTGTAGATTTCTCTTTTTTCAATGATGTCTAGGATAACTATGCCACAGAGTTGGAGAACATTCACTAGTGGTTTGAGAGCAAAGGTAGCTACTATGTCAGGAATTCAGGGTTTTCTGTTTCTGCAGCCCCACATCAGTAGAGGCCTGGATGGAGCCCAAACCATGTTCCAACAATGGTTTCTCATTCTGGAAGGCTCTGTCGTCTGAGCTTCTGCCACCACCCACCCCCTCCAGAAAGGCTCTTGCTTTCTCTCTCCACAGCCAATTGACTCCCTTGAGTGCGAAACTAAAGTTGGAGAATTTGAGGATTGTAAAGATTGACAGTTTGTGGTTTGCTTCAATTTAGAAGCAAATCTTGTAGAGGATCATGTCTCTATGTCTATGAAGCAGAAAAAGTGCTCTCTTTATGACTGAGCAAGGAATTGGAAGACTGCTCCTATGAACAATTGTGTGTTGGTCTAAACTGAGTAAACCACATAGGTTTATGTTTGAAGTTCCTGGAAGCATTTCCAACAATTGGATTGTGATGTAGTCCTTCTAACCTATAAATTTGGTCACTTTTTAAAAACCTGCTGGAATTTATTCTCTCAGGCAGCTCTTTCCCATGTTTCATTGACATGAAACACCCACTGAAGTTGGTAACCTCATTCTTGGTGGGCTCCGCAAGAGATGTATGGAGATCCTTAGCATCCACATGTCCACACTCACACTACCCTCAATAGTCCCTTCAATACTGCACAGATTGGAACAGGCCCTGAGTCTATGGAACTACTTAAGGCTGGAGGCAAAAGTTTCCTGAGATGAATCTCCAATTTCTAAAACTGAACCCTGGCTTTAACTACCATCAAGGCCATCAAGTGCCCACAGTGATACAAGTCAACTCTCTATGAACAAAAGCTTTCTTGTTCAGTCAGTAAGTCAGGTCTGACTCTTTATGACCTCAAGGACTGCAGCATGCCAGGCTTCCCTGTCCTTTACCATCTCCCAGAATTTGCTCAAACTCATGTTCATCGAGTCAGTGATGCCATCCAAACATCTCATACTCTGTTGTCTCCTCCTTCTGCCCTCAATCTTTTCCAGCATCAGGGTCTTTTCCAATGAGTCAGTTCTTCATATCAGGTTTGGCCATCAGTATTGGAGCTCCAGCTTCAGCATCGGTCCTTCCAATGGATATTCAGGACTGATTTCCTTTAAGATTGACTGGTTTGATCCCCTTGCTGTCCAAGGGACACTTAAGAGTCTTCTTCAGCGCCACAGTTCAAAGGCATCAATTCTTCAGCTCTCAGTCTTTTTTACGGTCCAGCTCTCACACCCGTACATGACTACTGGAAATACCATAGCTTTGACTAGACAGACCTTTGTTGGCAAAATGATGTTTCTGCTTTTTAATACACGTTTAGCTTTGTCAAAAGCTTTCTATATTTGGTCAATTTTGTCTCCTCTTTTTCCTACTATCACGGGATTTGCTCTTGCCTTGGAGAAATGTTTCTACAATTCATTCTATTTGTGTGTACCATGGTCACCATCTTGCCTCTCTTTTTATTTAAACTTTTAATTTTGAGATAGCTGTACATTTACATGCAGTTGTAAGAAATAATACAGAATGAATTTGTGTACCCTTTACTCAGTTTCTCCCAGTTGTAGTATCTTGCAAAACTGTCATACAATAGCAAAGCCAGGATACTGACATTGAAACAGTCCAAGAACAGAACAATTTTCATCACTATAGGAGCCCATCCTGTTGTCTTTTTATAATTATATTCACCACCTTACCTCCTTTCACCTGATCCCCTGGCAACCACTAATGTGTTCTCCAACTCTAAAACTTTATCTCTTCAAAATGTTACATAGCTAGAATAATATAGTATATAACCATTTCAGACTTTTTTCACTTAGCATAATTCTCTAGAGATTCATCAAAGTTGTTATGTTTATCAATAGTCTGTTTCTTTTCATTGCTGAGTGGTATTCAATGTTACGAATATATTGTCTTTTGGTTAACCATTTACAAGTTGAAGGACACTTGGTTTATTTTCCAGTTTTGATTATATTTGTATAAGGCTTTTATATGAATTTAAGTTTTCATGTTTTGAGTGCAATTACTCCTTCATATGGTAATTTCATGTTTAGTTTAAGTGAAAGTGTTAGTCTGTTAGTCGTGTCCAACTCTTTGCGACCCCATGAACTGTGGCCTGCCAGGCTCCTCTGTCCATGGAATTCTCCAGGCAAGAATACTAGAGTGGGTTGCCATTTCCTTCTCCAGGCGATCTTCTCGGCTCTGGGATCCTACTTGCGTCTCTTGTATCTCCTGCATTGGCAGGTAGATTCTTTACCATTTTAGCCATTCAACAAAGCTGTAGTTTATTTAAGACACTGCCAAACCAATTTGCAGAATGGCTATACCATTCTACATTCTTACCAACAATGTATATGTGATCCAGTTTCTCCACATCTTTGTCAGCATTTTGATGTTATCAATATGTTTTTATTTTAGTTCTTCTAATAGGTGTGTAGTAATATCTCATTTTGGTTTTAATTTGCATTTCTCTAATGGGTAATGATATTGGATATCTTTTCATGTGTTTAATTTTCCAACTAAGTATCCTTTTTGGCAAAATGCCTGTTTATGTCTTTTGCCTATATTCTGATAGGATTGTTTGTTTACTGTTGCATTTTGAGAGTTTTTTTTTTAATTCTAGATACAAGTCCTTTGTCAGATGTGTGTTTGAAAAAATCTGAATAAATTCTATTGATCTGTCCTCAAGTTTACTGATTTTATCTTCTGTCCTCTCCACTGTACTATTGAGTCCATTCAGTGAGTTTTTATTTCTCATATTGTAATTGTCACTTCTTAATTTACATTTAGTTTTTTACAATCTTCTGTTTCTTTGCTGAGATTTTTAAAAATTATTTTCACATCTTCAATATAATGTGTAATTCTTGAATCTTTCTAAGATAATTCCAACATCTGATTCATTTTAGTGTTGACATCAATTAAAGATCTCTTTTCCTTCAGGTTTTGATTTTCCTAGTTCCTGATTTAAAATGATTTTCAATTGCACGTTGGACATTTTGGCTATTACACTGGAGAATTCAGTTCAGTTCAGTCGCTCAGTCATGTCCGACTCTCTGCGACCCCATGAACCTCAGCACACTAAGACTCCCTGTCCATCACCAACTCCCGGAGGGCACACAAACCCATGTCCATTGGGTGAGTGATGCCATCCAACCATCTCATTCTCTGTCGTCCCCTTCTCCTCCTGCCCTCAATCTTTCCCAGCATCAAGGTCTTTTCAAATGAGCCAACTCTTCGCATCAGGTGGCCGAAGTATTGGAACTTCAGCTTCAACATCTGTCCCTCCAATGAACACCCAGGACTGATCTCCTTTAGAATGGACTGGTTGGATCTCCTTGCTGTCCAAGGGACTCTCAAGAGTCTTCTCCAACACCACAGTTCAAAAGGATCAGTTCTTCAGTGCTCAGCTTTCTTTATAGTCCAACTCTCACATCCATACATGACCACTGGAAAAACCATAGCCTTGACTAGATGGACATTTGTTGGCAAAGTAACATCTCTGCTTTTGAATATGCTATCTAGGTTGATCATAACTTTCCTTCCAAGGAGTAAGAGTCTTTTAATGTCATGGTTGCAGTCACCATCTTCAGTGATTTTGGAGCCCAGAAAAATAAATTCAGCCACTGTTTCCCCATCTATTTGCCATGAAGTGATGGGACCGGATGCCATGATCTTTGTTTTCTGAATGTTGAGCTTTAAGCCAACTTTTTCACTCTCCTCTTTCACTTTTATCAAGAGGCTCTTTAGTTCTTCTTCACTTTCTGCCATAAAGGTGGTGTCATCTGCATATCTGAGGTTATTGATATTTCTCCCAGCAATCTTGATTCCAGCTTGTGCTTCTTGCAGCCCAGCGTTTCTCATGATGTACTCTGCAGAGAAGTTAAATAAACAGGGTGACAATATACAGCCTTGACATACTCTTTTTCCTATTTGGAACCAGTCTGTTGTTTCATGTCCAATTCTAACTGTTGCTACCTGACCTGCATACAGGTTTCTCAAGAGGCAGGTCAGGTGGTCTGGTATTCCCATCTCTTTCAGAATTTTCCACAATTTATTGTGATCCACACAGTCAAAGGCTTTGGTATAGTCAACAAAGCAGAAAGAGATGTTCTTCTGGAACTCTCTTGCTTTTTCGATGATCCAGTGGATGTTGGCAATTTGATCTCTGGTTCCTCTGCCTTTTCTAAAACCAGCTTGAACATCTGGAAGTTCACGGTTCACATACTGCTGAAGCCTGGCTTGGAGAATTTTGAGCATTATTTTACTAGTGTGTGAGATGAGTGCAATTGTGCACTTTCACTGCATCATCTTTTAGGATTTGAAACAGCTCAACTGGAATTCCATCACCTCCACTAGCTTTGTTCATAGTGATGCTTCCTAAGGCCCACTTGACTTCACATTCCAGGATCTCTGGCTCTAGGTGAGTGATCACACCATTGTGATTATCTGGGTCATGAAGATCTTTTTTGTACAGCTCTTCTGTGTATTCTTGCCACCTCTTCTTAATGTCTTCTGCTTCTGTTAGGCCCATACAATTTCTGTCCTTTCTTGAGCCCATCTTTGCATGAAATGTTCCCTTAGTATCTCTAATTTTCTTGAAGAGATCTCTAGCCTTTCCCATTCTATTGTTTTCCTCTATTTCTTTGCATTGATTGCTGAGGAAGGCTTTCTTATCTCTCCTTGCTATTCTTTGGAACTCTGCATTCAAATGGGTTTATTTTTCTTTTTCTCCTTTGCTTTTCACTTCTCTTGTTTTCACAGCTATTTGTAAGGCCTCCTCAGACAGCCATTTTGCTTTTTTTGCATTTCTTTTTCTTGGGGATGGTCTTGATTCCTGTCTCCTGTACAATGTTACAAACCTCTGTCCATAGTTCATCAGGCACTCTGTCTATCAGATCTAGTCCCTTAAATCTATTTCTCACTTCCACTGTATAGTCATAAGGGAGACTATACACTGTATAGTCATTGGAGAATGTGGACCCCTTTAATTTCAACAGGTAGTCACTTTGTTTAGATTTAGCATGCAAGTCCTGACCTAATTTTGGAACTGTGGTTCCAATGACAATATTTCTTTTCAGAGCCTTTGTGGTCCTATTTTTGTCCCTGTCATTTGTCTCATGCTACTGGGGCTTCCACTGATCCTTGCTAGCATTGTATGAGGGAGCTGAAGAAGTTTGCTCAGGATTGGTTCTCTGCACCTTGCACGTGGGGGAAGGGAGTCTCCTGCTTCAGGGTTGAATGATGTTTCCTGGTGCTTGTTTTGTCAGGCTCCTCCTATCTGTGGAGGATGAAGAGTGCCTCCCTAGCTTGGTGCTTGTTATGAGGTTTGTCTGTGAGTGGGGGCAGGGAGAGTCTTAGGCCTGCAGGGATGAATAGGCTTCCTGAACTGGGTGCATCTTGTTGCAATCTCCCCTCTGTGGAAGATGAAGTACACCTCAGGCTACACATTTATTGTGGCATGATCCACTTGCTAATCTCCCCTCCTTCCCCCTAATCTGCACGTGCACGCACACGCATACACACAGTGTCTCTGAGTGGAGGAGGAGGGGAACCTCAGGTCCAATGGGGAAGAAGAATGCTTCCCCAGTTGACGCTTGTGCTGTGATCCTCTTTGTCAGTGCCTTCTAGCTGTGTGGCGTCTCTAGGTGGTGGAGTTGAGTCTCAAGCAGGGTAAGGATAGATGAGTGCTTATCCTAGTAAATAATTTATTGTCAGTAGGACTTTCAATTAATTCCCCTTCCTGGCTCTGCCAGGGACACATAATATTGTCAATGGGACTCCTGTACCATCTCAGGGAGGAATGAACCTGTCTGGGCTGTCCTTTCTCTTAATAGGTTGGGGGTCAGGAAAGGCCAGGTCTTGGTGGCCTTCTTGGCCTTCTTTAGTGGGATGGTAGTTCAAAATTTGCCCTACCCCTTTTGTGTTCCTTCAGTATTGTGGTCCATCTTCCATCTTTCAGAGTTTTTCTTTGTTGTATCTTGAGTTATTTTTAGGGTTCATAGCTGTTTTTAGCAGGGAGCACAGAAAAAGTAGTCTACACCATCTTGTCTGGAACGCTCATCTTTCTTTTAAAATATAATCTCTATTTTAGGATTCCTAGTAATCTTTCAAGTCTCTGTACTATCACTTTTGACTTTATCACCGCTTTTGCACTTATTAAAGAATTAATTATATTTGTAAGGTATCTTATAACCAAGTACCAGGCCAGCAAATATGAATCCATCTAACAAATATTGTGAGACTAGATGCCAAAACGTTGGCACACAAACACTCATAATATAATAATCATACATTTTCTGTAGAGCAGGACTTTCATTGTTCCTATGTAAGCTTGTAAGTAATGAAGACTTAACATGTTCGTAATCATAGTGATCATTTATTGAATTCTTACTGTCCATAGGCAGTATGTTAATTTGATTTGGGGATCCTTAATTTAATCATCCTGGATTACAAAAAAATGAATGTGTTAGTTGCTCAGTCATATCAGACTCTTTGAGATCCCATGGACTGGAGCCCACCGAGCTTCTCTGTCCATGGTATTTCCCAGGCAAGAATACTGTAGTGGGTTGCCATTTCCTACTCCAGGGGATCTTCCCAATCCAGGGATCAAACTCAGGTCTCTGGCATTGCAGGCAGATTCTTTACCATCTGAGCCACCAGGTAAGACCTTCCTGGATTAGAGTAGTCCCTAAATCCAATGACTGGTCTCCACGTAAGGAGGAGAAGGAAATTTTGAGACACAGTGTGTTAATCACTCAGTAGTTCCGGCTCTTTGTGACCCCCATGGACAGTAGCTCACCAGGCTCCTCTGTCCGTGGAATTCTCCAAGCAAGAATACTGGAGTGGGTTGCCATTTCCTTCTCCAGGGGATCTTCCCAACCCAGGGATTGAACCTGGGTCTCCTGCATTGCAGGTAGATTTTTTATGGTCTCAGCCACTGGGAAAGCCCTAAGTGTTTCTTTGAAACACAGAGAAAGTGGTAATGTGCAGACAGAGGCAGGAATTGGAGTTATGTAGCCCAAGCCAGGGAACATTATGGTTTGCCTGTAGCTACCTGAAAGTGGTAAGAAGCCTGGAATGGATTCTCCCTCAGAACCTCTACAAGGAACCAACTCTACCAACATTTTGATTTAGGGCTTCTGGTTTCCAGAACAGTGAGATAATAAATTTCTGTTGTTTTAAGCCACCAACTTTGTGGTCATTTTTTATGACAGGCTCAGGAAACTGATACAGGTAGTATTACCACATATCTCCATTTTATAGATGAAGAAACAAGATTTGAAATATTAAATAAATTTCATATGTTCACACAGCTAGGAAGTAGTGGAGCTGATAATTCAGCCCAAGACTATCCACTGCAAAGCTTATATTTTCAATCTTAACCTTCTATTAATAAAATATCATTGATAACAGGTTATAAACAGCCCCAAGACTTCTTCACTTCTCACTCCCCCAATCCTTTCTTCAGGGGTCTTTCCCTATTCCAAGAGACTTCCATTACTCTTAAGCCATTCTTGCTTCCTGTCACTAGTAGAGATTATTGAGTACAGTTGGCACCTTGTGGTTGGGTATTCTTGACCCTTAGCTTTTCCATCTCAAGGCACATTTATATAAGTTCTAGAGGAGAGGACCATACTTAGCACAAAGGCAAAGCTTCTGATAGGCCGTCTTAAGGCCATGAGCAGTCAATCAGTAGAAATGGTTTTAGGCTGAGCAGGGTCTGTCGGTTCATGTCACCCACGCTGATGCCGAGTTTTGCAGTGGATAGTCTTGGGCTGAATTCTTAGCTCCACCTCTTACTAGCTGTGTGAACGTATGCAAGTCATTTAATATTTCAAACCTTGTTTCCTTATCTATAAAATGGAGATATATGATAATACTACCTGTATCAGTTTCACTTAAAGCCATTCCAGCCATTGTTTTGAGGATAAGGCTACAGGTAAAGATACTTGCCTCCTGAAACAGTCTGTGGGCCCTGGAAATGAGCAAGAGCTGTTAGTCAATGCCTCTATTGCCAAACCTTGTATCAGGTACTAAGGAGAAAAGCAGCAATTGTTACTTCCCTGTGGTTCTTCTAAAAGTGTTTCTTTGTTAATAGGATGTCATTAAACATTATGCACAGTTGGCTGGATATTAAAATTATAGATGAAAACATTTTTTTAAATAAAATGTGTGCATGTAAAAATAAACCAATGTGTGAGAACAGAGTGCCTAAGCAACGGACAGCACACTCTGGGGCTGGGTGCCAGATGTTTCGATGTGATGTCTGTCACCACACTCAGGGTCATTAAGTTATTTCAATATCATATACTTATTAAGCACCTACTGTGTGTTAGACATTGTTCTGGCTGATTCTCTGCCTAGTGTCAGCTACATTGCACAAATTCTTAATTTACCAGTCCTCTGAGTATAGGTAAGATGAAGCAGATTTTTTTTTTCTTTTGCTTCGTCTGGCAGGAGTTAAGAAAAATTGGAGTATATATTTCTACACTAGAGCCAAGTAAATTTGAGACTGAATTCTGTTTTAATCTTGACCTCTCCAGTTGGAACATTTTCCACATTCATTCAACTGACAACCTTAGACAAATGGCTCAGTGATTAGAAGTCAGAGAGAGAATTAGCAATCAGTTCTTTTCTGAAAGACTAGCAAAGAACTGTTTCTCAAATACTAGCTAATTACTTAAATATTACTGGAAAAACTGTTCTAGTACATATTTGTTAAATTACTTGGATAAACGGGGGCATATGAAACCTTATCAGTGTAATCATATCTTAGAAAATGTGAGCATATGCCCCAGTATCCCTCTCTTTGAGAACTTTTCAAGGAAAAAAATATTCCCTTGACAGTGAAATCCTTCATGTGGCAAGAGTCTCCCTAGATAAAGCCTAAGGTGGGAGAAGAAACAAAAGCTGAGATTGAACAATCTCTACAGCTTGTCATATGGTCTAGCCAGTGATGGAGAAGATCCCTAACTCAAGAATAGACCCAGTAGAGAGGCAGTCTTTGAACTGAGCCACGTGCTGGTTGTAAAATGTGACATGATTGGAATTCAACTAGGGATTGGCTCCATAAAATAGTGTGTGAGCAGCATACCCAGTGTCAAAGGTAAGAATATTCTTGATGATAGAGTTATTCTGAGAGGATCAATTGTGTGATATAATGACAGTGATGAAGCAAACTTAAATCTTATGGGGTCACACAGCATCTGACACATGCAGGCAACAAGGCCTTCCCAGGTCTGAAGGAAGAGTATAAATAAAAGACAGAAATGTATGTTGAAGATTCCAATCATTTTTATTTGCTCAACTGACTAGTAGAAGTTTATGTAAAATTCTGACATGAGTCTAGAGAACTCTTCTAGTAAGTTGAAGGCCCCATCAAACAGGAATATTTTTCCTGAGGGTCGGGTGGCAGTGATGTTTCAGTGAGGATGTAAAGCTCAGAAAGAAAGAGTCTCTTTCTTTCAGAAATGTGAAATTTACTTAAATTTGAGAAAAACTATTATTTTGACTAGAGTGTGCCCTGACAGAGATTATATATTTTTTTCTTCTCCAGTAGAAGAAGCAAATAGACGTTTGCCACACATGCAGAGGTAGGTCCCTATGGAGGAGGTATTTGAAAGGTTCCTTTGAATTAAGTTGGTGGAAGGAAAGGCCAAGAGAATGATATCATGAGCCGTCATTTAACTTGGCAAAGCCAAGTCCAGGCAGAAGTTTTGCATGAACAACTAAGAGGACCTCCATCTTTTTCTTTGCAATTCTTGGTCAGAGGGTTTCCAGCCTTAGATACTTGCTCACTGGCCAGGTCTGGAAGTAATCAAGGATGACCTGCATGCTCCTCAGTCCTTGACATGCCAAAGGCAGGTTGCCCCAGCATCAGATGTCTATCAAAAACTTGGGTTTCTATGGCTTTCTAACTAGCAACACCCTTTCCAGACTCTTATCCTGTGTCTTTCAGAGCATTTCAGTCCCATACCTTGCCCACATTACCATCCCATCCTTCCTCACTGAAGTTGTTCCCCCCTTCCCCGTACCGCCAACAAGAGACCCAGCCCTCAGTGACAGTTCCTTTCAGGAACAGGCCAGATGACTTCTCCAATCATGTGTTCCTGTGTTGAGTCTGAAACTGCTAGAAGGTTTGCCCTGGGGAATAAAAATGGGTCTACGTCCTTCTCTGCTACAGTTTGAAGAAACTATGGATTGTGATCAGGACTGAAGAGAGTCAAGAGTGTGAGGGTATGAAAGCAGAATTCCACCACTGCTGAGTCCTGCAGTTTGGAGTCAGAAAGGGAACAAGCAGGATGGTGATAGCCAGATGATTCATGTGATTCCACAAAGAGAAGTCATAAAAAAAAATATTTATTTTTAATTGAAGGATAATTGCTTTACAGAATTTTGTTGTCTTCTGTCAAACCTCAACATGTATCAGCCATAGGTATACACATATCCCCTCCTTTTTGAACCTCCCTCCCATCTCCCTCCACATCCCACCCCTCTAGGTTGATAGAGCCCCTGTTTGAGTTTCCTGAGCCATATAGCAAATTCCTGTTGGCTATCTATTTTACTTATGGTAATGTAAGTTTCCATGTTGCTCTTTCCACACATCTCACCCTCGCCTCCTCTCTCCCCATGTCCATAAGTCTATTCTCTATGTCTGTTTCTCCACTGAGGGCAGTCATTCTTAATCACACTTAACCATCTTGACTGGGACCCTAACCTCCCCTTGTGAGAAGATAGGGATTTTTAGTGTTAATTTAAATTATTTTTTAATTAAAAAAATTGAATCTTAGAAGGCCAGTTTATATATCCATTTCAATAGCCCTCAATCCTGTCATCTATCAATCTATGTCTATCATCTATCATTGGTTATCACTGATTTATCATCACTTATCTGTCAATCAGGGCTTCTCAACCTTGGCACTACTGAATTTTGTTCCAGATAATTCCTTGTTGTGGCAGAATGTGCTGTGTTTTGTAGGATGTTTAGCAGCAGCATCTTTGGTTTCTACCTACTATATACCAGTAGCATTGTGGCTCCCATCTCAGTTGTGGCAACCAAAAATGTCTCCAGCCCTTGCAAATGTCCTCTGGTGGGGAGCAGAATCACCCCCTATTTGAGAAATGCTAATCTACATCTCTCTATACAAAACAAAGTGGTTAAAAGCACCCAGAACCTCTGGAGTCAGACTGCCTAGATTCGAATCTGGACTCCACCTGGCTCACTAGTTATGAGTCCTTGGGCCTCTCTAAGTCTTGGTTTCCTCATCTATAAAAAGGGGATGATAATATTACCTACTTAACAGGGTTTCTGCATGATACTGTTAAATGAGTTAATATGTTTGTAAAGTACTTAGAGCAGTATCTCACATATATTAAGCACTATAGAAGTCTTAGATATCAAAGCCATTGTCTCTTAATGTATTATTGGAATGTTAACATTTAATCAAGATTCTGTAATTTAAAATAAATGAAAGATGTCAGAGTAGGAAGACTTTGAGCTCACCTCTGACAACTATTTACAGAGCAACTATTTATAAGAACCTGAAGATTGGCAGAAAAGACTTTCATGATTTTGTTCTAATGTTGCAGAAAAAACATGCATACAGTTTGTATCTTGTACTTAATGTTATAAGTAGAAAGATATAGAAAATATGAATGATTAAACAAATGTTAGAGAAAGGAAGTCATAAACGAGAAGTTACAAAATATTTCTCTCTCCTTGTTCATCCAGGTCAAGTCAAACAAATATGTTTCTTCCTCTAGGGAATGACATGATCAAAGCTTACTTTCCCTTATAGAGAGTATATACTTTAGAATAAACACATTGATACTGGTTAAAATTATGTTGTTACTTAAAATGGGAAAGGAGCTAAATTATTTCAGAAGTTATACTCACCAAGCAAGCTAAATATTTTTTAAAACTGTACTTTCACAAGAGTACCAGAAGCCTAAACATACTTTCAACATAGCCTCCAGACACCCAGTAAATTTATACAAGCCACAGTTTGAAAAATCTAACTCTAGTTTTCCATTGTTAGTTTCAAAGCCAAGGCAATGTGAATGCTGGATGACAGATAGCTCAGAGGGTTGCTGTCTATTTCAGCTCTCGCTCGGGCTCTGGATTCTGACCTCAGAACACAAAGCAGGGCCCTCCCTACTCCCAGACCTCAAGGGAAAGGGCAACAAAGACAGCTGAATCCCCCTCCCTCCACATGGTGTGTTGCCTAGTTTTTCTTTCTCTTAGGAGTTAGTGACACATGATTGAGGTGAATCTCAAGCTGTCTCTTTAGGGTTCTCAGAAAATAAAGATTTTATGTCCAAGTACTCAGTGGGAACAGATAAAACTGATGTTAATTTTTTTTTTTTTTGTATTTAGAGTTTTGAAGTCAAAAGCCTTCTGACCTGTCCAGACAATCAACCTATGTACAACCCCACTTGCAAAATCCTGCATCAATGATCCAAAGGCATTTCAGGATCATAATTCTGGGGTTACCACCACTTGAAGTTATCATAGATGTCTTTGAAACAAATAAAACATGGAAATATATAAATTCAACTGAACTTCAACCAAAATGATGATAGTGAAATACTCAACTCATCTGAAGACAATCTTATAAACCTCAAACACTTAAAATGATCTTTCAAATATAAAAACAATCTAAAAAAAGGAAGTGGTATTGTGTATGACTCAGAAACTAAAAGATTATAGCATTTGGTCATAAGATACTTGGACAGGCGATTTTCTCAATGACAGCATACTTTGAACCTTACAGCTTGGACCAGTCACCCATTTAGTTAGTATCACTGTCTCCTACTCTCGCCAATACTCTGTCAAGCACTGAACATATAGTAATGAACAAGGTGCCATCTCTGTCTTCTTGGAGTTTATACATATTGTGGGGACAGACAGGTAAACAGGAACCTCTAATTCCTATAAGTAAGATGAATGCAGTTTGAGATGGGACCACATAGGACACCTGACACAACTAGAGTATTCACTTGAAAGATGGAGTTAGTGAGGGAAAGGAAGTGGGTGGGTAGTGCAAGAGGTGGTGGTGAAAAGTGGGTAACATTCCAGGTGAAATCAGAAGCAAAGAGCTTTTGAGAAAGAGCCCTGTGCTCTAAAGTGGCTGCTAGTAGTCCATTTTGGTTAGAACCTGTGGTTGTGGTGGGGGTACTGGATAGAGCTGAGATTGGTAATCAAGGGGAAGAAACAATCATGGCCTACCAATCATTTTCTAAGTGGCCCATGTCTCTTTGAAATCTCCCTCTGCTCCCTCTGAGTAGGTAATGGACCATAGGAGTCTGTCCCCTCCCTGGTCACCAGTGATTGGGTCGGTACATGATTCAAGTTGGCAAAATTGGGTTTCTTTTCTTGAGGATTTGTATTTATATTTAGTACATGGGGATTGAATTCAGTCTTTGTTGCGTACTCAAATGGGGGAAAGAGTGAAAAGCCATGACTGGGGCAAACAAATTTGGCTTCTATGTAAGTGCAACAGAGAAAGTATCTCCAGACATAGAGAATTAGCCAGATGCAAAAACAAAAACAAAAACAAAAACAAAAACAAAAACACAGCAGTTCTCTCAGCTTCTATAGGGCTTTCAACTCCTAGCTCTGGTCTTATCTAGAGCATGGCTGTGTGCTTTCTGACCAAAAACTTGGAGATGACCTTCTTTAATCTGGCTTGAAAAAGATTTATTCTTTGCAGTCATGTCAGTCTGCCATGAAATTAATGCAAGGCTCCATATACAAGGAACTTGAGCCCCACTGTATGATATGTTATGGAGAAAAGTCCCAGTACGGTATCTGGAGTTCAGTTCAGTTCAGTTCAGTCACTTAGTCGTGTCCGACTCTTTGCGACCCCAGGAATCGCAGCACGCCAGGCCTCCCTGGCCATCACCAACTCCCAGAATTCACTCAGACTCGCGTCCATCGAGTCAGTGATGCCATCCAGCTAGCTCATCCTCTGTCGTCCCCTTCTTCTCCTGCCCCCAATCCCTCCCAGCATCAGAGTCTTTTCCAATGAGTCAACTCTTCGCATGAGGTGGCCAAAGTACTGGAGTTTCAGCTTTAGCATCATTCCTTCCAAAGAAATCCCAGGGCTGATCTCCTTCAGAATGGACTGGTTGGATCTCCTTGCAGTCCAAGGGACTCTCAAGAGTCTTCTCCAACACCACAGTTCAAAAGCATCAATTCTTCGGCGCTCAGCCTTCTTCACAGTTCAACTCACATCCATACATGACTACTAGAAAAACCATAGCCTTGACTAGACGGACCTTAGTTGGCAAAGTAATGTCTCTGCTTTTGAATATGCTATCTAGGTTGGTCATAACTTTTCTTCCAAGGAGTAAGCGTCTTTTAATTTCATGGCTGCAGTCACCATCTGCAGTGACTTTGGAGCCCCCAAAAATAAAGTCTGACACTGTTTCCACTGTTTCCCCATCTATTTCCCACTCGAGACCAATTGTGAGTATTGGTTATGAAATAACTTTAAGTCAAATCACTAACATACAAGTAACCCCAAATCTTTGTCTGATATGCACTTTAATGTTTCCAATGGATTCGAGTTTGGGTCTAGAAAATTAGCAACCTTTGGAGGAAAATAAAACATTTGCAGCATTTCCACCAGCTTCCTTGAAACTTACAAATTCAAAGTCCCTGATGAAAATGCACAGTTACTTCTGTATTTGCTTATTCATAGGATGTCTTTGAATATCCTGAGGTTCTTTCTACATCAATAAGAACTCCTTAGGGAGCTGTGTAGTGCCCAGGTTTTACATTCCCTCCCTGTTATAAAAACACAATTCTGGAAAGGTGAAAAATCAGTCAAGCAAATGAGACACACTTCTTGAGAGGTCACCACTATGAAAAATATGGAAGCCAGAGTGATGGCTTATTGTCAACCTCCTCCAAGACACATGGTAAACAGATTGGGTTCCCTGAATAACTGCTCTTTCAGAGTCAGGAAAAACTGATATTTGTAGATTTGCTCAGAGAAGGAGAAACATATTAAAATACTTTGTGAGGATCATGGTGGCACATGATGCTCCCATCGTCTCTCCCCTTCTGTCTACAACCAGTAAAACATCCATAACTCAGCAAACACACCAATAACTCTGCCCAACACATCAGGATGCTGGACAGTTCCAGATATCTGTACATCTAAAGGTACTGGGCCTAAACACATGGAGGAGGAAGAACTGGGGGAGCAGCAGAGGTGGTGCTTGTGATCCTGGCTCCCTGGCTATGACAACAGAGCCTGCAGCCCCAGAGCACTTGGTAGAATAGGAGACAGGGCACCTGAGTCTGGCCTCCCAGCTGCAGTGGTACCCACAGCTGCAGGGAACCAGGCAGCAAGAGCAGTAGACCCTGTGATCCCATCCCTCCAGCCATGGAGGCACCCATGACTCCAGCCTTCTTGACCACTGCGTTGGCACCCATGAACCCAACAAATCTGGAGGTGGCAGATGCACTTGCGAGGCCAGCTGGATAGCTCCTCTTCTCTCCCTCCTCACATAGCAGTGACCATGCCTGTGACTCAGGCAACCCTGGATGTGGTGGAGGTATCTACCATCCTGATGCTCCAGGGGCAACAGCAGCAACACTGGAAGCAGCAAGGCACCAATGACTCCAGAATCACAAACAGCAACAAGAAAGTCACCAGGAGACATTTTTAGCAGACATTGTAGAGGGTGGAAAGTACTGATTCTCAAATATAGCCAAAGGCTCAGGTAAAAGGAACCCAAAACTTGTATTATATCACCACTTACTGAAAACTAGAGAAAAGCCCCTAATCACTAACCTGTTGAATTCTTAGAAGTAAAAAAACAAAACAAAACAAAAAAACAAAAACCAACTTTACCTAAAGAAGAAACGTGTTTGCTATTTCAAATGCATGGGAAGAAGGACTCATCAAGCATCATGAAAAACTATGGTAACATAGTGTTACAAAAAGAAAATAACAATAAAAACCAAACTTCAAGTCATGAAATATTGTGGTCTGAAAGACAATTCAAAATAGCTGTCATGAAGAAAGTCAATGAACTAGAAGAAATTCAGAAAGGCAGTTCAATGAATTCAGAAATAAAACTAATGAATATGAAGAATAGTTTACCAAAGAAATTGAAATTATAAAAATAACCAAACAGAAATTGTGAAGCAGAAGGACTCAATAAATGAGATGAAGAGTGCATTAGAAATCACTGGAAAGAGAATAGACCATATGAAAGAAAATAATATGAGTTTGAAGACAGAAATCTGGAAATGATACACATAAGAGAGCAGAGAGAACTAAGGTCTAAAAAAGAAAAGAAATTCTATAGGAACTATCTGACTCCATTAGTTAGGGCAACATAAGGATGATTGGTATCCCAGTAGGAGAAGAGAGGGAAAAGGAATCAGAGAGTTTACTTAAAGAAATAACAGTTGAGAACTTCCTAAACCTGGAGAAGGAACTGGACATGTAAGTCCACAAAGCTAAGAGAACATCTTAGCTTTACTTCGGTGCAAAAAGACCTTCTCCAAGATATATTATATTAAAACTGTGTAAATGACAAATGTAATACTTAACAGTGTCAACTGTAAGCTAGTCTGTACAAGAATCAGTCATATGAAGATTTAATACTGGGATGGATCATTTAACATCATTGATACATGTGGGTGTACAAGCACTTCTTTCTTGTTTCTGCTTCTATCCCTCTGCTTCTTTCTCTGCCACTCTTTGACCTCTTCCTGATTTCCTGAACTAGCATTATTTTATGTGTTACTTTGATTCCTATTTGTTTTTCAAAGAATATGCTATTTGTCTAAAGAATGTGCAGCTGGAAATAATTCAGAAACAACCACAAGCCCAGACTCCTGCCCCTCAATTATGTAGTCTGTCTCATGTAAAGAATAAACAATTCTAGGGCATTAAATAATAAAAAAAAGTAAATTTTTTTTATTTACAAAGGAAAAATTGTAAAAATAGCTATGAAAAAGTACAGAAAACTACAAAGGAACTCCCATTAGGGTATCAGATTTCTTAGCAGAAGCTCTATAGGCCAGGAGAAAGTGGAATAACACACTCAACATATGAAAGTTTAAAACTGCAAAGAATACTCTATCCAACAAAGTTATCTCTCAGGTTTGAAGGAGAAATAAAGGCTTTCCCAAACAAACAAAAGCTGAAGGAGTTTATCACCACTAGTGTTACCTTCGGAAAAGCCAATGGCACCCCACTGCAGTACTCTTGCCTGGAAAATCCCATGGACGGAGGGGCCTGGTAGGCTGCAGTCCATGGGGTGGCTAAGAGTCGGACATGACTGAGCAACTTCACTTTCACTTTTCACTTTCATGCATTGGAGAAGGAAATGGCAACCCACTCCAGTGTTCTTGCCTGGAGAATCCCAGAGACAGTGGGCCCCTGTCTACGGGGTCACACAGAGTCGGACACGACTGAAGTGACTTAGCAGCAGCAGCAGTGTTACCTTAGGAAAATGTTGAAAGAAAATCTTCTACCTGAAACAAAAGAAGAGAAATATACAAAAGTTTGAGTAAGGTGGCAGTATCAGAAGACTGCAAACCTACATCAGAAAAGGTTGTTAAACATTTAATTATAGCATAAAAAGCAAAGAGAAAAAAGCAGTAGAAATAACTGTAACAAACTCATAAATAAAAAAGGATACTTTGAGGCAACAAAAACATAAAAGGGGAAGAGGAAAAGGAGAGAACCTGTATAGGTAAATGAAGATAAAATGCTATCAGCACAAAAAGGACAATTTTATCTATGAGACAAACTTCATGATAACTACAAAACCTAAATCTAGAGAAGAGATGTGAAACATAAAAAATAAAACTGAGAAAAGCATCATAGAAAACCACCAAACTAAAATAGCAGACAGAATAATAAGGAAAAGGAAACAAGGGAGCTATAGAACAACTCTCCAAAAAATACAAAAGAAAAATTGGCACTAATAAGTCCTCATTTATTACTAATCATCCTAAATGTAAGTAGACTGAGTTTCCTAGTCCAAAGACAGAGTGGATGGATGGATGAAAAAATAAGATCCAACTATATGCTGCCTCCAGGAGACTAATCTTAGCTCTAAAGACAATCATAGGTTCAAAGAGAAGGGATGGAAGACCATACTTAAAAAAAAGACAACCAAAAGAAAGCAAGTGTACTATACTCATGTTAGACAAAATAGACTTCAAGGAAAAAAGGGTAACACGTAACCGTTGTTAATATACACATACCCAGGATATATATATACACATACCAAAATATATAAAGCAATTAACAGACCTAAAGGGAGAAATTGACAGCAGCACATTAATAGCAAGGGACTTTAATACTCCACTTACATCAATGGATAGATTATGCAGATAGAAATTCAACAAGGATACAGTGGCCTTAAATGAAACATTAGACTAGATTGACTTAGTATATTTACACAGAATATTCCATCTGAATGCAGCAAAATACACACTTTTCTCAAGTGCACATTCTCCAGGAGAGATCGCATCCTAGGCTGCAAAATAAATTTAACAATTTGTTAAATTTCAACAAATTTAACAAGATTGAAATCATACAAAGCATTTTTTTTTCTGACCACAGTGTTTGAAATTACAAATCAACTCTAAGAAGAAAGATGGAAAAATCACTAATACATGGAAATTAAATAACATGTTAGTGAACAACTGTTGTGTCAACAAAGAAATTAAGGGAGAAGTCAAAAAATATCTTAAGACAAATGAAAATAAATATACAACATACCAAAACCTTTGGGATGCAACAAAAGTAATACTAAGAAGGATAGCACTATAGGTCTATCTCAAGAAGCAAGAAAAATCCTCCCCCAAACAATATAACTTTACACTTAAAAGAACTAGAAGAACAAATGAAGCCCAAAGTTAGTAAAGAAGAAGGAAATAATAAAGATCAGAGTGGGAATAAATGAAACAGGGACTAAGAAAATAACAGAAAAGATCAATAAAACTAAGAGCTGGCTATTTGAAAAGATAAACAAAACTGACAAATCTTTAGCTAGACTCACAAAAGAAAAAGAGAAAGCTCAGATAAATAAAATCAGAAACAAAAAGGCAAAAGTACAATGACTGCCACAGAGAAACAAAAGATTATAAGAGAATACTATGAATATGCTAAAAATGGACAAATTAGAAGAAATGGATAAATTCTTAGATTCATACAATCTTCCAGGATTGAATCATGAAGAAATAGAAAATCTAAATAGATGGAATTCTAAGGAGATTGAAACAATAACTAAAAACTTCCCAAGAAACAAGAGTTCAGGACCAGACAGTCTCACAGGTGAATTCTACCAAACACGAAGAGAAGATATAATACCTATCCTTCTCAAACTTTTACAAAGAAATAAAGATAAGGGAATGTTTTCTAGCATTTTATGAAGCTAACATTACCTTGATACCAAAATCAGAAAAGGACAACACAAAAAAAATTATAGGGGAAAGTGATGAATATAAACACAATAATTCTCAACAATATATTAGCGAACTGAATACAACAATACATTAAAAGAACCATATACCATGATCAAGTTAGATTTATTCCAGGGGTGCAAGAATGTCTCAACTTCGGCAAATCAACTGACATAATACATCAAATTAACAAAAGGAAGAATTAAAATCATATGATCATCTCAGTAGATGCAGAAAATCTTTAAATAGAATTCAACATCCATTTATGATAAACAAAAACTCTTCAGAAAGTGGACATAAAGGGAGCATATCTTAACATAATAATGACCATATATGACAAGCCCATAGCTAACATCATACTCAAAGATGAAAAACTGAAAGCATTTCTTCTAAGATCAGGAACAAGACAAGGATGCCCACTCTTGCCACTTTTTATACAATGGTATTGGAAGCCCTAGCCAAGGCAATCAGAACAGATGAGGAAATAAAAGGAATCAAAATTGGAAAGGAACAAGTAAAACTGTCACTGTTTGCAGATGACATGATACTATAAAATAGAAAATTCTAAAGATGCCACTAGAAAACTGCTAGAGTGCATCAATGAATTTAGTAAAGTTGCAGGATAAAAAATTAATATACAGAACTCTGCTTCATATCTATACAGGAACAACATGCTATCATTTCACACCAGTCAGAATAGCTGCAATCCAAAAGTCTACAAGCAATAAATGCTGGAGAGGCTGTGGAGAAAAGGGAACCCTCTTACACTGTTGGTGGGAATGCAAACTAGTACAGCCACTATGGAAAACAGTGTGGAGATTCCTTAAAAAAAGTGGAAATAGAATTGCCTTATGACCCAGCAATCCCACTGCTGGGCATACACACTGAGGACACCAGAATTGAAAGAGACACATGTTCCCCAATGTTCACTGCAGCACTGTTTATAATAGCCAGGACATGGAAACAACCTAGATGTCCATCAGCAGATGAATGGATAAGAAAGCTGTGGTACATATACACAATGGAGTATTACTCAGCCATTAAAAAGAATAAATTTGAATCAGTTCTAATGAGATGGATGAAACTGGAGCCGATTATACAGTGTGAAGCAAGCCAGAAAGAAAAATACCAATACAGTATACTGACACATATATATGGAATTTAGAAAGATGGTAATGATGACCCTGTATGCGAGACAGCAAAAGAGACACAGATGTGTAGAGCAGACTTTTGGACTGTGAGGGAGAGGGAGAGGGTGGGATGATTTGGGAGAATGGCATTGAAACATGTATACTATCATGTAAGAAACGAAGCGCCAGTCTATGTTTGATACAGGATACAGGATGCTTGGGGCTGTTGCATGGGGATGATCCAGAGAGATGATATGGGGTGGGAGGTGGGAGGGGGATTCAGGATTGGGAGCTCGTATACACCCATGGCGGATTCATGTCAATGTATGGCAAAACCAATACAGTATTGTAAAGTAAAATAAAGTAAAAATAAAATTTAAAAAAAAGAAAAAGAAAGAGAATTAAGAAAACAACTCCATTTACTATCACATTGAAATGAATAAAATACCTTGGAATAAACCTACCTAAGTAAAAGACCTATACTCAGAAAACTTTAAGATGTTAATAAAATAAGTCAAAGACAATGCAAATAGATAAAAAGATATACTCCATTCATGGGATTGGAAAAACTTATTATTGTTAAATTTATCATACTATACAAGATAGTCTAGAGATTCAATGCAATCCTTACCAAAATACCAAGGACATTTTTCACATAACTAGAAACAATAATTTTAATATTTGTATGGAGACACAAAAAATCCTGAATAGCCAAAACAATCTTGAGAAAGAAAAGAACTGAAGGAACCACGCTCCCTGACTTCAGACTATGTTACAAAGCTACATTCATCAAAACAATGTATCACTGGCACAAAAACAGACACATAGATCAATGGAACAGAATAGAGAGCCCAGAAATAAACCTAAAAGCCATGGTCAATTATTCTACAATGAAAGAAGCAAGAATATACAATGGAGAAAACACAGTCTCTTCAATAGTGCTGCTGGGGAAACTGAGCAGCCTCATGTACAAGAATGCAATTAGAACGTTTTCTCACATCACATACAAACAAATTCAAAATGGATTAAAGACCTAAATATAAGACCAAACCGCATAAAACTCACAGAAGAAAATATGAGCAAAACACTCTGACATAAATCATAGCAATAGTTTTTTAGATCTATCCTTTAAAGCAGAGGAAATAAAAGTGAAAATAAATAAATAGGACTGAATTAATCTGAAAAGTTTTTGCACAGCAAAGGAAAGCATTAACAAAAACAAAAAGACAAGCTATTGAATGAGAAAAAATATTTGCTAATGATTGTGGATCACAATAAACTCCAGAAAATTCTGAAAGAGAAGGGAATACCAGACACCTGACCTGCCTCTTGAGAAATCTGTATGCAGGTCAGGAAGCAACAGTTGGAACTGGACATTGAACAACAGACTGGTTCCAAATAGGAAAAGGAGTACATCAAGGCTGTATATTGTCACCCTGATTATTTAACTTATATGCAGAGTACATCATGAGAAATGCTGGGCTGGAAGAAGCACAAACTGGGGTCAAGATTGCCGGGAAAAATATCAATAACCTCAGATGACACCACCCTTATGGCAGAAAGTGAAGAGGAACTAAAAAGCCTCTTGATGAAAGTGAAAGAGGAGAGTGAAAAAGTTGGCTTAAAGCTCAACATTCAGAAAACGAAGATCATGGCATCTGGTCCCATCACTTCATGGGAAATAGATGGGGAAACAGTGGAAACAGTGCCAGACTTTATTTTTTGGGGGCCCCAAAATCACTGCAGATGGTGATTGCAGCCATGAAACAAAAAGATGCTTACTCCTTGGAAAGAAAGTTATGACCAACCTAGATATCATATTCAAAAGTAGAGACATTACTTTGCCAACAAAGGTCTGTCTAGTCAAGCCTATGGTTTATCCAGTGGTCATGTATGGATGTGAGAGCTGGACTGTGAAGAAAGCTGAGCGACGAAGAATTGATGCTTTTGAACTGTGGTGTTGGAGAAGACTCTTGGGAGTCCCTTGGACTGCAAGGGGCTCCAACCAGTCCATTCTGAAGGAGATCAGTCCTGGGTGTTCATTGGAAGGACTGATGCTAAAGCTGAAACTCCAGTACTTTGGCCACCTCATGCGAAGAGTTGACTCATTGGAAAAGACTCTGATGCTGGGAGGGATTGGGGGCAGGAGGAGAAGGGGACAGCAGAGGATGAGATGGCTGGATGGCATCACCGACTTGATGGACGTGAGTTTGGGTGAACTCTGGGAGATGGTGATGGACAGGGAGGCCTGGCGTGCTGCAGTTCATGGGGTCACAAAGAGTCAGTCATGACTGAGTGACTGAACTGAACTGAACTGAACTACCAATAAGGAGTTAATATCCAAAATAAACAACTCATACAATTCCATATTAAAAAACAACCTTAGTAAAGAATGAGCAGGAGATCTGAATAGACATTTTTCCAAAGAAGACATACAGATGGCCAAGAGGCACATGAAAAGATGTTCAACATCATCACAAAAATGAAAATTAAAATCATAATTTGATGTCACCTCACACCTGTCAGAATGGCTATCATCAGAAAGAAAATGAATAACAATATTGGCAAGGATGTGGAGAAAAGGAACTCTTGTTCACTGTTTGTGGGACTGTAAACTGGTGCAGCCATCATGGAAAACAGTATGGAGGTTTCAGAAAACTAAAAATAGAACTACTATATGATCTAGCAATTCCATAGTATCTATCCATTAAAAAATGAAAACAATAATATGAAATGATACATGCACACCAGTATTCATACCAGCATTATTTACAATGACAAAGGTATGGAAGCAACCTAAATGTCCATCCATCAACAGATGAATGGATAAGGATGTAGTGTGTATACACACATGTAATGGTACACTGGTTTTCCAGATGGCTTAGTGGGAAAGAATCTGCCTGCAATGCAGAAGTTGCAGGAGACATGGGTTTGATCCCTGGGTTGGGAAGATACTCTGGAGGACGAAATGGCAGCCATTCCAGTATTCTTGCCTGGAAAATCCCATGGATAGAGGAGCCTGGCTGGTTACAGTCCACAGAGTTGGAAAGAGTCAGATATGACTGAGCAACTGAGCACACAATATGGAATATTCAGTTCAGTTCAGTTCAGTCACTCAATTGTGTCTGACTCTTTGTGACCCCATGAATTGCAGCACATATTACTCAACATAAAAAAGAATGAAGCTTTGCTATTTGCAGCAACATGGGTAGACTTGAAGGTTATTAAGGGAAATGTCAGACATAGAAAGACAACTACTGTATGCTGTCACTTACATGTGGAATCTAAAAAGCATAACAAACTAGTGAATATAACAAAGCAAAAACAGACCCACAAATACAGAGAACAAACTGGCAGTTACCAGTGGGGAGAGGGAAGGAAGGAGGGGCGAGATAGGGATAGGAAACTCAGTTCAGTTCAGTCGCTCAGTCGTGTCCGACTCTTTGTGACCTCATGAATTGCAGCATGCCAGGCCTCCCTGTCCATCACCAACTCTTGGAGTTCACCCAAACTCACGTCCATCAAGTCGGTGATGCCATCCAGCCATCTCATCCTCTGTCGTCCCCTTCTCCTGCCCCCAATCCCTCCCAGCATCACAGTCTTTTCCAATAAGTCAACTCTTTGCATGAGGTGGCCAAAGTACTGGAGTTTCAGCTTTCCTTCTAGGATCATTCCTTCCAAAGAAATTCCAGGGCTGATCTCCATCAGAATGGACTGGTTGGCTCTCCTTGCAGTCCGAGGGACTCTCAAGAGTCTTTTCCAACACCACAGTTCAAAAGCATCAATTCTTCGTCGCTCAGCTTTCTTCACAGTCCAGCTCTCACATCCATACATGACCACTGGATAAACCATAGGCTTGACTAGACAGACCTTTGTTGGCAAAGTAATGTCTCTACTTTTGAATATGATATCTAGGTTGGTCATAACTTTCTTTCCAAGGAGTAAGCATCTTTTTGTTTCATGGCTGCAATCACCATCTGCAGTGATTTTGGGGCCCCCAAAAAATAAAGTCTGGCACTGTTTCCACTGTTTCCCCATCTATTTCCCATGAAGTGATGGGACCAGATGCCATGATCTTCGTTTTCTGAATGTTGAGCTTTAAGCCAACTTTTTCACTCTCCTCTTTCACTTTCATCAAGAGGCTTTTTAGTTCCTCTTCACTTTCTGCCATAAGGGTGGTGTCATCTGAGGTTATTGATATTTTTCCCGGCAATCTTGACCCCAGTTTGTGCTTCTTCCAGCCCAGCATTTCTCATGATGTACTCTGCATATAAGTTAAATAATCAGGGTGACAATATACAGCCTTGATGTACTCCTTTTCCTATTTGGAACCAGTCTGTTGTTCAATGTCCAGTTCTAACTGTTGCTTCCTGACCTGCATACAGATTTCTCAAGAGGCATGTCAGGTGGTCTGGTATTCCCATCTCTTTCAGAATTTTCCACAGTTTATTGTGATCCACACAGTTTTGGCATAGTCAATAAAGCAGAAAGAGATGTTTTTCTGGAACTCTCTTGCTTTTTCAATGATCCAGTGGATGTTGGCAATTTGATCTCTGGTTCCTTTGCCTTTTCTAAAGCCAGCTTGAACATCTGGAAGTTCACGGTTCACGTATTGCTGAAGCCTGGCTTGGAGAATTTTGAGCATTACTTTACTAGCATGTGAGATGAGTGCAATTGTGTGGTAGTTTGAGGTTTCTTTGGTATTGCCTTTCTTAGGGATTGGAATGAAAACTGACCTCTTCCAGTCCTATGCCCACTGCTGAGTTTTCCAAACTTGCTGGCATATTGAGTGCAGCACTTTCACAGCATCATCTTTCAGGATTTGAAAGAGCTCAACTGGAATACCATCACCTCCACTAACTTTGTTCGTAGTGATGCTTCCTAAGGCCCACTTGATTTCCCATTCCAGGATGTCTGGCTCTAGGTGAGTGATCGCACCATCATGATTATCTGGGTCATGAAGGTCTTTTTTGTACAGTTCTTCTGTGTATTCTTGCCACCTCTTCTTAATATCTTCTGCTTCTGTTAGGTCCATACCATTTCTGTCCTTTATCAAGCCCATCTTTTCATGAAATGTTCCCTTGGTATCTCTAATTTCTTGAAGGGATTTCTAGTCTTTCCCATTCTGTTGTTTTCTTCTATTTCTTTACAATGATCACTGAGGAAGGCTTTCTTATCTCTCCTTGCTATTCTTTGGAACTCTGAATTCAGATGCTTATATCTTTCCTTTTCTCCTTTGCTTTTTGCTTCTCTTCTTTTCACAGCTTAATCATAAGGAATTTGACTTAGGTCATACCTGAATGGTGTAGTGGTTTTCCCTACTTTCTTCAATTGAAATCTGAATTTGGCAATAAGGAGTCCATGATCTGAGCCACAGTCAGCTCCTGGTCTTGTTTTTGCTGACTGTATAGAGCTTCTCCATATTTGGCTGCAAAGAATATAATCAATCTGATTTCGGTGTTGACCATCTGGTGATGTCCATGTGTAGAGTCTTGTCTTGTTTGGATAGGAAATTAAAAGGTACAAGTTATTATTTATAAACAAATAAGCTACAAGGATATATTGTACACCATGGGGAATATAGCCAATATTTTATAATAACCATAAACAGAGTATAACCTTTAAAAATGTAAATCAGTATTCTGTGTACTCATAAATTATATAATATATATTGAATATATCTCAATATTTTTAAAAGGCCTGGTACATAGAAGATATGCCACAAATGTTTGCTGATTAACTGAATGAACTGATGAATGAGAGTGTTCTGGCTGTGAGTTCAACACAGAAACATACCTTGGGAAATGAAGAATAAAAGAATTCTAGATTATAAGTGTTAGATGAGTTAGAGGAAGAAGGATGTGAAATGAAGTGTAAGAGATGGCAAAAAACTGAGAAAATGAAGGAGAAATGGGTGTATTTAGTAGTTAATGGAGAAACTGGGTTTTAACATGTATTTCCCAGAGTGAAATTGGAATTATCTAATGTATTGGAAGGTCCATCAACTTTATTTAGTTAATTGAGTTTAATAAATAGTTATGTGTGAGGGTTTGAGTTAGTAAAAAGTTTCATTCAATGAGAATTTCATGTTAGATATCTCTTATTGTACCAAAAAGGTTTTAAATGGCTTCAATCCACACAGTTGGAGGCTATTTATACAGGCAATTTTATTCATGATGCTTTTGGGTACAGAATTAGAAAAACTTAATTGATTATTTCCTGAGGAAAAATTCCTGCTAAAGACATACTCAGAGTTTAAACATTAGAGATAGTGTTGGTTTGATTGGATCAATTGGCCAGTTAATCAGAAAAAGCTCTTGTGTGGGCTTGTGCTCTGTGAAATAAACATGAAATATCCCTGAAAATGTGCTGCTCCACACTCTTTCCAAAATAATAAAAATGCAGAAAGCTTTTCTATGAACTAATTATTTAAATTTATTATATTTTTAAAAGTAAACATTATGCAGCATTTTGAATGAAATTTCTAAAGATTCTGATACATGATTTATTTCAAAAATAAATGTACATGTAATAAGATATTAATTAAATGGATCCTGATTAACTATAATAACAAATTAAACTTACATTAAAAAGGCAAATGAGAAGAAAAAAATCTAGAACTAAGGGACTTACTTAAAGAAAACAAACGGGATTTATGAGTAACAAGTTTCCTATAGGAAGCCCAGACAAGTCCAGAAAGTGCTTTGAGATATTTAGAATCAAGACAATGAAGGTATGCTAAGATGTGATTCCCAAGTAATCAGAGTTCTTACTCATTCACCCTGAACTAAAAACATACCACCATAGTTTCTCACCACATGCTTCTTTTTTTCAAATATTTTGAAGGATCGACACTTTTGAAAGCTTGATGACTTGCCTGCTTCCTCTTTTGATGCCTTCCACGCTCATCTCTAGGGTCCCTGAAAACCTTCTTACCTGCCACCACATTCCTAACTCCATTTCCCACCTTCTAGAACCAATCTCGCATCTAGAGAAAATTTAAGAAGCCCATTGTATGAGCAGTGCCTTCCCTGTGTGCCTGGCTTTGATATCTGGCTTCTTGCTTAATTGCCATTTATTTTTGCTCAAGTTCCAGAGCTGAGGTTCCTGTTTTGGTTCTTTCATTGAAATCTTGCTTGACTCCCCTTGTCCTGAAAAAATCACTCCCTTCTTAGCTTTCCATGGTATCTTTGAATCCTGATCTTATCTTATTGTTGGATCCTAATATCCAATGCCTCTTGCCTGCATTGTCCTCCATTTACTAACTGAATCCCATGATGCTCCCTGTACTCAGCCAAATTTCTTCCTATGGCCTTCTCCTGGGTATTTATAGGTACTGTAAACACTAATACATGTACTATAGTTAAATGACAAAGAGGAGTGTATACCTTAATACTTGGAGACAATCATTTTGGATGTTATTCTCAACTAAAGTTACACAATAGAATCACCTGGGGAGCTTTTGGAAATATGAAGTTATTCATATTTCATATTCACATTCATAACCTAGGCTCAACCCAAATTTAAGTTTAAATTATTTATAGATGATTCTGATGCTACCCATAGAACAAAAGGAGGCTATGCACATCATCAAGGAGCTCCTTCCTCTCTGTTTGCTGAGATTAGATGTTACCTGATTCATGAATTGTTTAATAAAGCCAGTAAGATCTTTAAAATTTATTCAGTTCAATTTTTTCACAATGTTGATTTAGCATGTGATGTTTTAAATATTAAAAGAAGTAGGGAGAAAACAGAAAATTGGCAAGGCATTCCAAATTCCTCTGTTTTATGTGATTCATGCCTAAAACTAGCTTAATCAGCTATAGATGGAGTCCCTGGATATATGCTTATCTCTCCCTGGTTTAGAGCAGTGGTGTTCAAACTTGAGTGGGGTTGAGAAAAACATGGAATAGCTGCTTAAATGTAGAAGTTACAATTTGGAAGGTCCGTGGTCTATATGATTGAATATAGAATTCCAGGTGTTTCTGAGCAGGTGGAAGACATTTTGAGAAATGATGCTTTGTATTAGACAAACGCAGCCCTTACCTGGTAGCATTATCTGTGTGGCTAGGGGGCAGATATAATGTGTCTCATGGATTTTTATCTTTCACATCTTACCTAATTTAGGAAGAGAATCATCACATACCTCAATCACCGAGTTCGAGTTTTGTTTTGAAAATACTTGATTTCAAGAGTAAAATGAAGTTCTTTCTTTGAGACACCTTCTTTGTGGGGTATCTTCTATGTGTTGAGGCAACCTGAAGGAACTGAAGCATTGGGACATTTGGTGTTGAGGTGGAAACAGCCAGTGTACCACACCATATACTGATTATTCTTCAAGAGGAAGGAGGGAGGTGGGGTTGTTTATTGGTACAAAGTAACTGGATGTTAAGGAAGGCTGGCATTTGTGTTTGAGGGGGTTGAGACTACCTCAGACTCGATAATTTCTCTGAGTCAGGTTCACTCTGTGGTGAAAGATGGTAGCTAACTCAACTTGTTTTCTTTTACCCACAGCTCCGGAACAAATTCTCCCAAATAAAAACCCACCAAACAAATAGGGGGAGGAGGCTATACAGTTCTGGTGGGTGAGGATTTGCTGGGCAGCTTGTTCTTTGCTCATGAGGAGAGAAGTGTGCACTCCAGTAGCTGTGGGATGCAGCAGACTTCCTCTGTTGACACCCACAGGCTAGTAACATTTCTGTGAAAAAGAACATAATTTTGCATCTTATTCCCTTGGTGGAAATTTAGCAGACAGGAGGATTTTTTTAAATCATCACATTTTTCAAGTGGGAGTTCAGCAAAGGGCCTAAGGTTTCATCTGTGACACTAGTCATTATTTGTGAGTGACAGTGGGGCACTCTTTGTGAAGGCAATGGGAGTTAACACAAAAGCGGCCCTGGGAGCTGAAGGCAGAGGGAAGGACAGGTGGAGGAAGCAGGGAGGTGTTTGGGAGAGGAGGGAAGAGGAGAGGGCAGTGGAGGGAGGCGCAAGGACTTCTTGTTCTCACTCTGATGTTCATAACACTGTGAGACTATTGTCCAGCAGATTGTGAATTTCAAAAGCACAGGACATTTTTATTCGCAATCTCTTTGACTCAGAGTGAATTGCCTATTGAAAAGCAGAAAAAAACAATGTTCTCTCTTTTTATAATGAAGATTACAGGTCATATCCCACAGAGAGATTGTAGAGCACAGTTTGAGCTTTCTGTTTACTGCTCTATCAAGGCTTGGCAGGTATGCTTTTCCCAAAGGCCCCCACACAATCTGTGAACATGCCACATGGTGGTGATCAGAGTCTCTATTTCTTCCTCAATTATAAATGATAATAGCTAAAGTTTTCTTTGGTGAGTAATTCTTTCTAGAAACACCAAGAGCCAGTTTGTAGAGTAATTTTAAAATGGTTCTCCCAAGATGTTCTTCTTAGCTGCAGAAATGGCAGGCATAGCAAAGGAAAGATGATCATGGGGTTCTCCTTTACTTTCATCCCAATAGCCACACAATGTCATGTGTATGTAATGGCCTTGGAGCAAATCAGTGAATGAGCAAATCAGTGAATTTTGAGGCCTTGACTTTTTGGTCAATACCTTGCTTCTAGGACCCTGAAGTTAGGCACTTGGAGAAACTATAGGGTCCTGTAGTCAGCTCAGCTACTAACCATCTGTGTGACCTTAAATAAGTCACCTTATCTTCTCTAAGCCTTAATAGTCTCAATTGTCAGTGGGGCTATTATCTGTCCAATCTCACCTCATATGGTGCTTGGGAGAGTCACATCAGAGGATGAATGTGTTATAACATTGTGAAGTTCTATACTTTCTTTTTAATCCCTTATAGCCAAAGGCATAGGAGTCAGGGGACATGATTGGGGTAAAAAGCAACTCCTTTCACATGCCTTTTCAGACTTCTACAACCACTTGGGTTTGTTACATTGCTCTGATTACTGTTAAAACTGAGAGAGATCTAAACGTAAAACCAGAAACTATAAAACTCCTAGAGGAAAATATAGGCAGAACACACTCTGACATGAATCACAGCAAAAGAAACAAATGATACCTAATTAAATTTAAAAGCTTTTGTGAAATGAAGAAAACTATAAGCAAGGTGAAAAGGCAGCCTTCAGAATGGGAGAAAATAATAGCTAATGAAGCAACTGACAAAGAACCTCAAAAATATACAAGCAGCTCTTGCAGCTCAATTCCAGAAAAATGAGCGACCCAATCAAAAAATGGGCCAAAAAACTAAACAGACATTTCTCCAAAGAAGACATACAGATGGCTAACAAACACATGAAAAGATGCTCAACATCACTCATTATCAGAGAAATGCAAATCAAAACCACAATGAGGTACCATCTCACAACCGGTCAGAATGGCTGCTATCAAAAGGTTTACAAACAATAAATGCTGGAGAGGCTGTGGAGAAAAGGGAATCCTCTTACACTGTTGGTGGGAATGCAAACTAGTACAGCCACTATCAAGAACAGTATGGAGATTCCTTTAAAAACTGGAAATAGAACTGCCATATGACCCAGCAATCCCACTGCTGGGCAATACACACCAAGGAAACCAGAATTGAAAGAGACACATGTACCCCAGTGTTCATCGCAGCACCATTTACAATAGCCAGGACATGGAACCAATCTAGATGTCTATTGGCAGATGAATGAATAAGAAAGTTGTGGTACACATACACAATGGAATATCACTCAGCTATTAAAAAGAACTCATTTGAGTCAGTTCTAATGAGGTGATTGAAACTGGAGCCTATTATACAGAGTGAAATAAGTCAGAAAGAAAAACACCAATACAGTATCAGTTCAGTTAAATTCATTTCAGTCACTCAGTCGTGTCTGACTCTTTGCAACTCCATGGACCATAGCATGCCAGGCCTCCCTGTCCATCTCCAACTCCTGGAGTCCACTCAAACTCATGTCTATTGAGTTCATGATACCATCCAACCATCTCATCCTCTGTTGTCCCCTTCTCCTCCTACCTTCAATCTTTCCCAGTATCAGTGTCTTTTCAAATGAGTCAGCTCTTGGCATCAGGTGGCTGAAGTATTGGAGTTTCAGCTTCAACATCAGTCCTTCCAATGAATATTCAGGACGGATCTCCTTCAGGATGGACTGGTTGGATTTCCTTGCACTTCAAGGGACTCTCAAGAGTCTTCTCCAACACCACAGTTCAAAAGCATCAGTTCTTCAGTTCTCAGCTTTCTTTATAGTCCGACTCTCACATCCATGCATGATTACCGGAAAAACCATAGCCTTGACTAGACAGACCTTTGTTGGCAAAGAAATGTCTCTGCTTTTTAATATGCTGTCTAGGTTGGTCATTGAAGTGAAGTCACTTAGTCGTGTCTGACTCTTTGTGACCCAGTGGACTGTAGCCTGCCAGGCTCCTCTCTCCATGGGATTTTCCAGGCAAGAATACTGGAGTGGGTTGCCATTTCCTTCTCCAGTGGATCTTCCCAACCCAGGGATCGAACCCAGGTCTCCCACGTTGTAAGCAGATGCTTTTACCATCTGAGCCACCAGAGGCATAATACAGTATATTAATGCATATATATGGAATTTAGAAAGATAGTAAAGACTACCCTATGCACGAGACAGCAAAAGAGACACAGATATAAAGAACAGACTTTTGGACCCTGTGGGAGAAGAGGGTGGGATGACTTGAGAGAATAGCATTGAAACATGTATATTACCATATGTGAAATAGATGACCAGTCCAAGTTCAATGCATGAAACAGGGCACTCAAAGCCAGTGCAGTGGGAAAACCCAGAGGGATGGGATGGGGAGGGAGGTGGGAGGGGTTTGGGATGTGGAGGGTGGGAACACATGTACACCCTTGACTCATTCATGTCAATGTATGGCAAAACCCACCACAACATTGTAAAGTAATTAGCCTACAATTAAAATTAATTAATTAATTAAAAAAAAAGAAAACTGAGAAAGCCTAGGAATTACTAAGCCAGAAAAGAATATTGCTGTCAAACACTTGCTATTTAAAGCTGAGGGCTCTGACACTATGTTCTCTTCAGATTGGCATGATTGGTTATAGACAGGCCAAGGCTATGTTGGGAACAGAGGGGTATAATACACACACATGTGAATATACACACAGAACTCCTGCCTCCAGAGGAGTAGGACACAGGATAGATCAGAGGAAAAGGCCTGGAGGCAGAAGTCACTTTTAGCACCTGAGTGACCCATTTTCAGTTCATCTTGCGCTTCCCTCCCTTCTATCTGTGATCCAGGATTTAGAACACTGAATTTTTGTTCCCCCTGCTTAGTACTATAGAGCAACAGTGATCAAAGCTACTTCTGTCTCCTCCATTGTACACAAACTGGAGAAATGTGTACTGATGTAATGGAGAAGGCAGTACTTTTTTCACTGGCCAGTTCTTCATTTTTACCCTAAAGATAAGTGCTAAAGGAACCATTTATAGGATTAGCACACAATGCATTGCTGGGAGACAAGAATTGTTATCCTAAAAACCTAAGTATTCTTTAAATCAACAAGAAAAAGGAGTAAATAGATTTTTACCTTTCTTGTGGATACCATTCCTGTTCCTAAGATGTCTTCATTAAGATATACTTAAGGGCAACCCTGGGCTTCCCTTGTGGCTCAACTGGTAAAGAATCTGCCTGCAATACAGGAGACCTGGGTTCCATCCCTGGGTTAGGAAGATCCCCAGGAGAAGGGAAAAGCTACATACTCCAGTATTCTGGAATATACAATTCCATGGACTGTATAGTCCATGGGGTCTCAAAGAGTCAGACATGACTGAGTATGCAGGCAGCCAAAGGCAACCCTCAAGAATATGAAAGAGTTGGCAAGACCATGTACATCTGCATACAGCTAGGTGATTTTCAAGTTAGTGTTTCATGATCATGCTTTTGGTTCTCTGCTTACACTTGATTCTCTTTGATTTCAAGTCATTGTGTGGAAAGAGCACTGGACTGGGAATCAGGAGAACTCATTCTTCCCTATTTAAGCCCTTTAATTTCCCTAACCCTGAGTTTCCTATCTCCCAAATGAGAATCTTAGGCTGGATATCTTCCAATGTCCCATCCAACTTTAATGTTTTATGATTTTATGACTTAGAGGAGAATATGTTAGCCTAAAGTGTTATACTCCGAGCCCGTATCTCCAAACCGACCGAGAGAACAAGTCCACCACAGTAATGCAAAGGCAAGAAAGGAGTTTATTTCTAGCGTGCTAGGGCCCAAGTCTCATCCAGCACAGTGAAATCCGACAAGAGCCCCGAACAAAGGGGTATGGCGGCTTATACACAGGCAGCTCTTTGTCTCAGTTACAGGAGTAGCTGGCGTTACATGATTGGCTAGGCAGGATGAGCGCATGTCCTGTCTCTTTCTGGTTGGTGTGTACGGGAAGTCTTCCTAATTTGGTCAAGGAATGTTCTGTTAAGGAAACATAACTCAGGTCCTTTCCTAATTTGGTCAAGGAATGTTCTGTTAAGGAAACATAACTCAGGTCCTGGGCTTAGTGTACCTCGCTGAGCTTGTCATAGCCAGGGTTTGGCCCCTAACATGAAGAAGCAAGAACTAGGAAGGAACTGAGTTTGGTCTCTCGGTCAGAAAGATCCCTTGGAAGAGGGCATGGCAATCCACTCCACTATTCTTGCCTAGAGCATCCTACGTACAGAGGTGCTTGGCAGGTTACTGTCCATAGGGTCACAAAGAGTCAGACAACTGAAGCAACTGAGCATGCACGCATGCATGGAATCTAGAAAGACGGCACACATGAACCTGTTAGCAGGACCAGAATAGAAATGTAGATGTAGAGAAAGGACATGTGGACACAGTGGGGCAAGGGGAAGGTAGAATGAACTGGAAGAGTAGGACTGACATAAATACACTGCTGCTGCTGTTGCTGCTAAGTCGCTTCAGTCTGTGTGACCCCAGAGATGGCAGCCCACCAGGCTTCCCCGTCCCTGGGATTCTCCAGGCAAGAATACTGGAGTGGATTGCCATTTCCTTCTCCAATGCATAAAAGTGAAAAGTGAAAGTGAAGTCGTTCAGTCGTATCCGACTCTTAGCGACCCCATGGACTGCAGCCTACCAGGCTCCTCTGTCCATGGGATTTTCCAGGCAAGAGTACTGGAGTGGGTTGCCATTGCCTTCTCTGATGAATACACTACTGTGTGTAAAAGAGAGAGCTAGTGGGAAGCTCTTGTATAGCACAGGGAACCCACCCTGGTGTTCTCCGATGACCTAGATGGGTAGGATGGGGAGGTAGGAAGGAAGTTCCAGAGGGAGAGAATATATGTATACATATAGTTGATACACTTCATTGCACAGCAGAAGCTAACACAACATTGTAAAGCAATTATACTCCAGTAATAATTTAAAGAAAACCTCCTGAGTTAATTCTTATTAACTGATGGAATAACTGTTGTCTAACAATGACTTCATGTAGGTACAAATGTCTGATAAGGTGGATTGAGATACTATCAAAAAATACTCTGAATTTTAGCAGTTTGGGACCTACCTCTCATAGGAAATAAAATAATTCTCTCCTTACTTTTGCTCTCTTCTGACCACTATTGTCAAAGGTGCAATCTCCTGTGTCCTTTTTCAAGGATTAATCAAAGAAACAAAACTAGCTTCACTCTGGATTAGGCCTAGAATATAAAGTTCCATAGTTGAAATTGTGAATTTATTTTACTGAGAGTTGACCCAGTACCTCTCCAGGAACCTGCCTCCAATATTTCCAAGACCATCTCCTACATCCTTATCCACATTTCACAGGACCTTTATAAGGACCTTTGCGATTGCTCCCCTCTTTTGTTTGTCTATGAATGGAGGAAGTCTTGGAGTACCATTGACTTCATTGTTCATGTCATTCCTCTGTTTTCCAGACAGATCCATAGAACACTAATTTCTCAAGATAAAAAAAAAAATCTGATCAAATAAGCTTGGTAAGTACTGTTGAAGAAGGAATTCATAGGTCCTGGACTCCATCTTAGGCCTCTTCATGCTGATCATGCTCAGCCACCTTTCCAATGGACTCTGAACTTTGGGTTGCAGTTTCAGTTCAGTCGCTTAGTCGTGTCTGACTCTCTGCGACCCCATGAATCACAGCATGCCAGGCCTCCCTGTCCATCACCATCTCCCAGAGTTCACTCAGACTCACGTCCTTCGAGTCCGTGATGCCATCCAGCCATCTCATCCTTGGTCATCCCCTTCTCCTCCTGCCCCCAATCCCTCACAGCATCAGAGTCTTTTCCAATGAGTCAACTCTTCGCATGAGGTGGCCAAAGTACTGGAGCTTCAGCTTTAGCATCATTCCTTCCAAAGAAATCCCAGGGCTGGTCTCCTTCAGAATGGACTGGTTGGATCTCCTTGCAGTCCAAGGGACTCTCAAGAGTCTTCTCCAACACCACAGTTCAAAAGCATCAATTCTTCGGCACTCAGCCTTCTTCACAGTCCAACTCTCACATCCATACATGACCACAGGAAAATTCTGAAAGAGATGGGAATACCAGACCACCTAACCTGCCTCTTGAGAAATCTGTATGCAGGTCAGGAAGCAATAGTTAGAACTGGACATGGAACAACAGACTGGTTCCAAATAGGAAAAGGAGTACGTCAAGGCTTCATATTGTCACCCTGCTTGTTTAACTTATATGCAGAGTACATCATGAGAAACGCTGGACTGGAAGAAACACAAGCTGGAATCAAGACTGCCGGGAGAAATATCAATAACCTCAGATATGCAGATGACACCACCCTTATGGCAGAAAGTGAAGAGGAACTACAAAGCCTCTTGATGAAAGTGGAAGAGGAGAGTGAAAAAATTGGCTTAAAGCTCAACATTCAGAAAACGAAGATCATGGCATCCGGTCCCATCACTTCATGGGAAATAGATGGGGAAACAGTAGAAACAGTGTCAGACTTTATTTTTTTGGGCTCCAAAATCACTGCAGATGGTGACTGCAGCCATGAAATTAAAAGATGCTTACTCTTTGGAAGAAAATAACTCTGTGTTTAGTGCCTATGAAAACAACAACAGAAGGATAAGATCCCCTCCAGACAGGGGAACCTTGAAGATCGTATATAGGTTACTCATCGCCTAAGAGAAAACATACACTAATCACCCCTTCCTCCAGACAGTCCATAAATTTTTCTGTATCTATTGGAGTTTAACCTTGGGTTTATTGATTATTGGCTAATTGTTTGACTGTTTGAGCACATGAGCATATAGCACGTGGATGATGGGGTTATTGGGATTGTATTTTCCTTGGTTTATGTAAGTCTCAAGGAATCTGGAGGTTCAGACATGTACACATGGAGTATGAAAGATTTTCACAAATGCTGGTTGGGGTCCTTGGCTAAGAGGAGACTCTGCCTTGGGCCCACTGGTGTAATAAACTGCACTCCACTATCTGCACTGTCCTTCTGAGTGAGTTTGTTTCCCGGGACGTGTGTCTACAACACTGTGTCTTTTACCTATTCCAGGAGAGTCATCAAGCACAGATACATAATAAGAACACTAGGAAATTTTTAGCATAAATTGGCTTACCTTTTAATTTAGAGCTTCCTAAGTTTGTTTAATACGGAAACTTTTAGAGGGAACTATAAAAAAAATTGGAACTCTAAAGGTTAGATTTTACTTAATCTCTCTTGTAAGAAATATTTTAAAAGAAAAATCAAGCAATAGTTTAGGAAATTTTTTATTTGGCATAATTGTAATGGAACTAGAAGGGCAGAGGAGGCAATAGTGAGAAAATAACTGTCAATTGAATTTGCAGATGGTCCTGAAAAAGAAGTGCTTTCAAATGCCAATGCATAGTCATACTTCTAAAGCAGAATATGATGGTTTTGTCAAGTTTTAAAAATCAGCAATTTATCAACAGATAAAAAGAACTTGCAAAGTGAGCATATTGCTGAGTCCAAGCTCTCTCTGCTCACCACACGACAGGCCAATGAATTTGAGATGAGGTGTTGAGGCAAGGAATATGATTTTATTCAAGAGATCTGGCTGACTGAGAAGATGGCAGGCTAATGTCTCAAAATAACCATCTTATCAGGGTCTGGATGCCAGATTCTTTTATAGATCAGAGATGGGGGAGGTGAAGAAACAAAGCAAAAAGGCCATACATAAATCTTGCAAATATCTCCTAGAATGGCAAGCCTCTGGCAAGGAATCTGTTAATTTCTTCCTTCCTGTCATCTACTGGTGGACAAAGTTCTGAACAAAGGCACTTTAGTGTAACAGTCAGACAGAAGGGCTGGATTCTCTGAAGCAGACCATTATGAATGATTACAATAACAAAAGCAACAAAGAGAGAGTCAAATAAACAATTTCAACATGGAATCAGAATTGGCTTTTCCCTGCAACAAGCAGACATCCAGCATGGTTCTAGATGTCCTGTGTACTGCACATCTCTATTTGCTCCTCCAGACATGCCTTTCACTCTTCCTTTGTCTCTGTCTCAGGAGACTCACTTGTTTAGACCACATAGTCTTCCTTGTACTCTGATTTTTGTTAGATTTGTTCAATGGGAAGCATCAGCAGGAGATTGGAATGGTGACTTCAGTTATTTATTCTCACTATAAGCTTGTTGAGGACTTCCCTGTAGCTCAGATAGTAAATAAACTGCCTGCAATGCAGGAGACCTGGGTTCGATCCCTGGGTAGGGAAGATCCTCTGGAGAAGGGAGTATCAAGCCACTTCAGTATTCTTGCTTGGAGAATCCCATGGACAGAGGAGCCTGGTGGCTACAGCCTGTGAGGTAACAAAGAGTCGGACACAACTGAGTAACACTACTACTACTACTACTACTACTACTACTACTACTACTACTACTACTATAAGCTTGTTGAGGCTGGCTGTATCCCCTACCAAAATTCATAGCCCTCTCCACATAGCTCTTTCTGAGTCCAGGTTCTGCTAAACACATGTTCCCCTTATCCTCTCAGGCCTGGGATTGATAATAAAACTTCATTGTAACCTGCCCCTCATAATGTACTATCCATGTGAGATCCATAAACTCTGACTTCATCTTGGTAAAAGGTCCCTTTCATTAAAGTCTCAAGTTACCAATTTGAGTATGTCACCAATTTCTGCCAGAACTCTGATCAATATACTCTGAAAAATAGCTTTAAAATAAAATAATACCAGTGTATGAAACATTGGCCCTACCTTCAGGGAGCTTACAATCTTGTGCTATAAAGTTATCATAAGAGGAATATATTTTAGCACCCACAACATCCACTATATCAGCAGAGAGATGTTATAGAGCAATAAGTTTTGTTTATCCTTTTTTTTTTTTTTACTTTAATAGCTTTACTGAGGGTATGCATTAAGTGTACTTATTTAAAATGAGGGCTTCCCTGGTAACTCAGTTGGTAAAGAATCTGCCTGCAATGCAGGAGACCCCAGTTTGATTCCTGGGTCAGGAAGATCCCCTGGAGAGGGGATAGGCTACCTACTCCAGTATTCTTGGGCTTCCCTGGTGGCTCAGATGGTAAAGAATCCACCTGCAATGAGGGAGACCTGAGTTTGAACCCTGGGTTGGGATGATCCCCTGGAGGAGGGCATAGCAACCTGCTCCAGTATCTGCCTGGAGAATCCACATGGACAGAGGAGCCTGGCAGGCTGCAGTCCATGAAGTCACAAAGAGTTGGACATGACTGAGCAACTAAGTACAGCACAGCACGTTTAAAATGCATCATTTGTTAAGTTCTAACATATGTACATACCTATGACATGATGTGTGTGTGTGTGTGTATAGCATGCATGTGATATATATGGTATCATATATAGCATATATATGGTGTGCATGCATCTGTATGCATTTTGTCTTTTCATTCTCTTTAATAGTGTCTTTATCGGAGTGGGATTTTTAACTTTGATAATGTTCCATGTGTCAGATCTTTTTTCTTTTATGGACTGTTCATTTGGTGTCACATGTAAGACAGCTTTCCCTTATAAGTTTTTTTCTAGAAATTTTATAGTTTTAGGTTTTACATTTAGGTCTATGATCCACTTGAATTAATTTTTATATGATATAAAATACAGGTTGAAGTTCTTTTTTGTTTTTGCATATGATATTCAATTATTTCAGCTTCATTTGTTGAAAAGATAATTCTTTCTCCACTGAATTGTTTTTGTACCGATGTATGTGTGGGTTTGATTTTGGCAAGTGAAAGGACCTTGCTCTTTGTCTTATTTGAAGAAAGAATTCAGCAAGGAGACCAAGATTGAAAAGCAGACAGAAGGTTTATTAGGAACACAGTACATGTGGGAGAGCACACAAAGAAACAGTTTATTTAGGGCAGAAGCAAAAGTTACACACTTAGAGAAGAGTGTGAGTTTCCTTGGGAGCAAGGCGCATACTATGGGGGCAGTTTAGGTTGTTAATATAGGAGTAATCTTCCAGAATTTAGGTTAGGATGACTCCTCTTTTCCTTCCCCTAGGATTATGTCATCTGTAATTCTTTATTTGGACTTATACCAGGTTCCATTTTGAATCTTTGCCATGAGCACCTAAGTGAAACCCATGATGAGGAGTGTGTGTCAAATCTGCAATGTTGATATTATTATAATGATATTACAATGTGATCAAGGCCATTAGAGGACCACTTGACACCCCTTCTGTTTTGGGCTGGGAAATCCTCTTGACCACAAAAATGGGGAGGCTGGGGTGGGCTGCTTCATCTTTTACTCCATCATCAGCAACTTATGAATTTTTATTTACAAGTGTTCCACAGTTTTCAGGGTCAGAGTTTGTTGCTCAGATGCTACAAAGTTTCTGTTTTAGATGCCATTCCTTCTTGTGTCATGGCCTCCTTATGTGCAAAGCAAGGAGGTGGATTTTCCTTCTGCCTAATACCTATGCATGAGGAGGCTATCCTTGGGCCCGACCCTGTCTTTCCTGCCTCAGTTCTATTTCTTTTCTCTTTATTCTGTTCCTATTTGCATTACTTTACACATATACTACACTGTATTGATTATTGTAGCTTTATAATAAGTCTTGAAGTAAAATAGTACACATTTTCCAACTTTTTTGTTCTCTTTATAAACTTGTCGAATTTAGGTTCTTTTCATATCCACATGAAATTTAAAGTCAGATTGTCAATTTTTACAAAAAGGCTGCAGAAATTTACAGTGAGATTATATTGAATCTATGCTTTAATTAGAGAAGAATTGACATCTTAACAATATTTGGACTTCCAATCCATAAATTGATCAGCATTTGGTCCCTTTATTTAGGTCTTCTTTAATTTATCTTATCAATATCTTGTATTTTTTTATGAGCAGGTCTTTCACATCATTTGGTATATTTTTCCAAAAATATTTAATATTTTTAAGGCTGTTGTGAATGGTACTGTTTTTTCATTTTAATTTTTGATTGCTTGTTCCTAGTATTGTATATCAAAGATACTTTGAGTTGTGTATGTTGATCTTTTATTATACAATCTTGCTAAGTTCATCTACTAGGTTTAATAGACTTTTTGTAAGTTCCATAAGGTTTTCTACATATATGATCATGGTGCAAATAAAGATAGCTTTATTTCTTCTTTTCCTTTCCAATCTGTATGCTTTTATTTCTTTACTTTGCCTTATTGTTGTGGCTAGAATCTCTATTATACAGTTGAATAAAAATGATGTAAATGGACATCCCTGTCTTGCTTCTAATCTTAAAGAGAAAGCATTAACTTTTTGACTATTAAGTATGGTATTAGCTGGTTTTTTTTTTTTTTGTAGATTCCCTTCATCAGGTTGAGGAATTTTCCTTCTATTCCTAATTTGCTGTTTTCTTTGACTTTTAAACATTAAGAATCGGTGTTATCTTGTGCCAAATAGTTTTTCTAGGACTATTCAGGTGATCATATTCTTTTACTTTGTTAATATAATCAACTGCATTATTGCTTTTTAAAATGTTAAGCCAACTTTGCATTTCTTTGACAAACCCCACTTTGTTATTATATACCATCTATTTTTTGGATTTGATTTGCTAAAATTTTGTTGTAAATTTTCGCATCTAGATTCATGAGAAATATTGTTTTGTAGTTTTCTTGTATTGTCTGTCTGGTTTTGGTAACTGTGTAACCAAACTGTTTAACAGTATAACTGTGGCCTTGTAGAAGCATTACTGGGAAGCATTACATTGTTATCAATTTTAAGAAAGTGTTTGTCTGGAATTAGGATCATGAGTCGGACAGTTTTCACTTTCATGCATTGGAGAAGGAAATGGCAACCCACTCCAGTGTTCTTGCCTGGAGAATCCTAGGGATGGAGGAGCCTGGTGGGCTGCCGTCTCTGGGGTCACACAGAGTTGGACATGACTGAAGTGACTTAGCAGCAGCAGCAGCTTCATTTAATGTTTGGTGGAATTTACCAGTGAAGCTGTCTGGGCCTGGAGTTTCCTATATGGGAAGCTTTTTAATTGTAATTTGTTTAATAGATATAGGGATGGGAGAAAATAATAGCAAATGAAGCAACTGACAAAGAATTAACCTCAAAAATATACAAGCAGCTCCTGCAGCTCAATTCCAGAAAAATGAGCGACCCAATCAAAAAATGGGCCAAAAAACTAAACAGACATTTCTCCAAAGAAGACATACAGATGGCTAACAAACACATGAAAAGATGCTCAACATCACTCATTATCAGAGAAATGCAAATCAAAACCACAATGAGGTACCATCTCACAACCGGTCAGAATGGCTGCTATCAAAAAGTCTACAAACAATAAATGCTGGAGAGGCTGTGGAGAAAAGGGAACTCTCTTACACTGTTGGTGGGAATGCAAACTAGTACAGCCACTATCAAGAACAGTATGGAGATTCCTTTAAAAACTGGAAATAGAACTGCCATATGACCCAGCAATCCCACTGCTGGGCAATACACACTGAGGAAACCAGAACTGAAAGAGACACATGTACCCCAGTGTTCATCGCAGCACTGTTTATTATAGCCAGGACATGGAAGCAACCTAGATGTCCATCAGCAGATGAATGAATGAGAGTTGTGGTACATATACACAATGGAATATTACTCAGCCATTAAAAAGAATACATTTGAATCAGTTCTAATGAGGTGGATAAAACTGGAGCCAATTATACAGAGTGAAATAAGTCAGAAAGAAAAACACCAATACAGTATATTAATGCATATATGTGGAATTTAGAAAGATGGTAACAATGACCCTATATACGAGACAGCGAAAGAGACACAGATGTAAAGAACAGACTTTTGGACTCTTTGGGAGAAGGCAAGGGTGGGGTAATTTGAGAGAATAGCACCAAAACATGTATATTATCATATGTGAAATAGGTCACCAGGCCAGGTTTGATGCATGAGACAGGGTGCTCAGGGCTGGTGCACTGGGATGACCCTGAGGGATGGGATGGGGAGGGAGGTGGGAGAGGGTTCAGGATGGGGAACATATGTACACCCATGGTGAATTCATGTCAATGTATGGCAAAACCACTACAATATTGTAATTAGCCTCCAATTAAAATTTTTAAAAAAAGATATAGGGAAATTTACATTATTTCTTTTTGAGTGAGCCTTCATACTTTGTATCTTTTAAGTAGTTTTTCAATTTCATCCAAGTTGTTGAATATAATGAAATAAAATTATTATTACTATGTTTTTAATATCTGTAGAATATCTAGTGATATCTCCTCTTTCAGTGTGAATACTGGTAATTGTGCCTTCTCTGTCTTTTTCCCTAATCAGTTTGGCTGGAGTTTAATCAATTTTATTGATCTATTCAAGGAATTATGTTTTGGTTTCATTGATTTTTTTTCTATTATCTTTCTGTTTGCTTAATTTCCTTTTTGAGAGATATATATATATATACACACACACATATATATACACATATATATATACATACACACACATATATATATATATTATATATCGCCTCTAATATATATAACTAAAACACACAAGCCATGTGGCACAGTCAAATATATATATGTGGGTTGTGGATTTTAGTTCCTGGACCAGGGATGGAACCAAGCCCCCAGTACTGGGAGCGTGTAGTCCACTGGACTGCCAGGGAATTCTCCCTCTCTGATATTTATTATTTAGTTTTTTCTGCTTAATTTTGATTTAATTTGTTCTTTTTTTCCAGTTGTTTACAGTAGACACTAGCATGACTGATTTAAGACCTTTCTTTCTTCTCTAATATTGGTGTTTAGTGCTATAAGCTTCCCCTTATTACTGCTGAATTGACATCTCACAGATTTTGATGTGTTGTGCTTTAATTTTTATTCAGTTCAAAATACTTTCTACTTTCTCTTTTAATTTCTCCTTTGACCTATGGGTTATCCAGATGTGTGTTATTCAGTTTCCAAAATTTTAGGGATTTTCCAGAGATTATTTCATTATTGATTTTAAAGGAAATTCCACTGTGGTCAGTGGACATACTTTTTATGACTTGAGTCATTTAAAATTTATTGCTTGTTTTATGGCCCAGACTATGGTCTATCTTAGTAAATATTCCATGTACAATCAAAAAGAATGTGTATTTTGCTAAATTGGGTAGTCTATAAATGTAAATTAAGTCAAGATGACTGAAAGTACTGATCAAATATATTTCCTTGCTGACTTTCTATTCATTCTATCAGTTATTTGGGAGTATTTAAATCTCCAACTGTGATTGTGGGTTTGCCTCTTCCTTTTTGCAATTCTATTAGTTTTTTATGTTTAACATATTTGGGTCTTTATAGCAACAATAGAGTTGAGTATCACCTTTTTTATTCAGTCAGACAAACTGTTTTTTTATTGAGGTATTCTTAAGGTTTTACATGTTATTTAATCATTAATATGATTAGATTTTAATCTGCCAACTTGTTTTTTATTTGTCCCATCTGAGTTTTGTTCCCTCACTTCCTTTTTCTTTATCTTCTTTTGGACTGATTTTTTAAAAATGTTTTCATTTTATTTTCATTTTTGGCTTATTACTTATTAGTAGTTGCTTTAGGATTCAAGTTATTACATTCTGCCTTCAAATGACTTTATTCACTGCATACATATTATAAAGGCTTACAATAATGTGCTTTCATTTCTGCCCTTTTGGTCTTTGTGATATTGTTTTCATGTATTTTACTTAAATATATAAGCTTCACACTCCTTTGTCATTATTTTGTTTAAATAGTCTTTTGGAAAAATTTAAATGATATTATGTATTTATCAATTATTACTATTTCTTGTGTTCTTTATTGTGTAGAACCATATTTCCATCCAGTGGCATTTTCTTTTTGCCTTAAGGACTTCCTTTAACATTTCTTGTAGTGAAAGTTTCCTGATGATGAATTCTGAATCTAAAAATTTCTTTATTTCAAAATTTTTTCAAAGATATTTTTAGCAGTTATAGAATTCCAGGCTGATAATTCTGTTTTCTTTAGTACTTTAAAGTGAAAGTGAAGTCACTCAGTCGTGTCTGACTCTTTGTGACCCCATGGACTGTAGCCTACGAGTTTCCTCCATCCATGGGATTTTCCAGGCAAGAGTACTAGCATGGGTTGCCATTTCTTTCTCCAGGGGATCTTCCTGACCCAGGGATCAAACTTGGGTCTTCTGCATCGTAGGCAGATGTTTTACCATCTGAGCCACCAGGGAAGTTCCAGTACTTTAAAAATATAACTCAATTTTCCTTACTTGCATTGTTTGCAACAGGAAATCTGTCATCATCTTTCTCTTTGTTCCTTTGTATGTAATGTGCCTTTTTTCTCTGGCAGTTTTTAAGACTTTATTGCTAGTTTTGTGCATTAGTATAGTTTTCATCATACTGATGGTGTTAAGGTTTTTGAGGTTCTTAGACCTGTGAGTTTATAATTTTCATCAAATTTGCAGAATTATTGGTTATTATTGCCTCAGATTTTTTCTCCCTATGTGCCTCTCTCCTTATAGGAATCCAACTACATGTATAATGAACTGCTTTGAATTGTTCCACATATGATTCTGAGTTTATTTCCCCCCTTAATTTAATTTTTTCATTTTGGATAGTTTCTATTGCCATGTAAGTTCAGTTTCACCAACCTTTTTTTCTGTTATATATATTTTGTTATTATTCCCCTTGAATGTACTTTTCATCTCATTATATTTGCCATATCCAGAAGCTTGTATCTTCCATATATTTCTCTCTAGCTTTTTGGAAAAAAAAAAAACTCCAATATTCTTGCCTGGGAAATCCCATGGACAGAGGAGCCCAGTAGGCTATAGTCCATGGGGTTGCAAAAGAGTTGGGCGTGACTTAGCAACTAAACAACAACAGCAATATTGTTATAACTCTTTTAAATGCCCTTATCTGCTAACTGTAACATCTATGTCAGTTCTAGATTGGTTTTAATTGATTGATTTTTCTCTTCATTATAGGTCTTATTTCATGCTTATTTGCCTGCTTTGTAATATTTTTCTTAGCTTTATTGAGGTACAATTAACTCACCTTTCAATTCACCCATTTAAAGTGTTTACATCAGCAATGTTTTTAGACTGATAATTTTGATTGAATGCCAGATGTGATGCATTTTTACATTTTGGAGGTAGGTAATTTTTATTCCTATACATATTATTGATACTTTTTTTTTTCTATGATTCAGTTAATGAAAAATAGAGCCTTTTGGGTCTTACTTTTAAGACTTTTTAGGCAGAAACAGAGTTGTATTCAGTTTAAGGCTAATTATTCCCTACTACTGATGCAAGATATTTCTGTGTACCCTACCCAAATCATTGTGAATCATTAAGCTTTCCACTTTGACTGGTTGTAACAGGCAAAATTCCCAGTTCTGTGTGAGCACCAGATACTGTTTCCTGTAATCCTTTTAGACAGTTCTTTTGCCAGTAGTTTCCTTGCATGAATTTGAAGACAATATCCATTTTCTTCAAAATCATCGATTCATATATTTCATTCTCTATTTGTTTCTTTCAGATAAGAAATTTATCTGGCCATTTTACTCCATTTTGGCTGGAAGCAGAAATGTGAAGTGGTTTTCAAACAACATTTTTCTGTAATTTGAGAATTTGTCATATATCACTTGACACACGAAGCTTGTATCTACTCCAGAACCTTTAACCTTGACCCAGTGTAGCACTGGGTTGAAAAATAAACTAAAAAAAAAAATCTAAAAGCATAACTCAATTACTTTTTAAATGAGCCAATCTGCAATGCTCTTTTTGGGTTACAAATGATTCTTATAATCTATTTATCAGAAACTACCCTTCTCTTAACATTCGCCTTCTACTGCAGCTGGTGCCTTTGGACCATCCTCAATGGTTTGTTTTTTTCTTGACAATGGAAATGTAGAAATGTAGAAAACCAGATGAGATGAGGCACAGGTTTGGTATCCAGTGCCTTCAAAGTTACCTCCTGAATTTCTTGCCTGGATAGTGGTATCCATTACTCAGACCCTGTGTCCCATCTAGACCTATTCTAAACTGTGACCATTCTTTCTACCTAGCTTTATATTTATTTCAAATCTACCAGGAATCTGAATGTTCTCCATCTTTAGCTTCCAGCCTTGTTCCAGCTCTCCTGAGTCCACCTCCTGATTGGTATTTACATCCACTCAACTCAAGCACTAATGGAATAGGGCTAATTGCAACGCTCAATCTCTAGCATGCTTGCGGTTCTTTAAAAGAACCATGAAGTGAATTCATTCGATCAATAACGAGTGTGAGAGGGGACGTTATTGAGGCTAACTAAATGATAGAATCAGGTCTCCATACTTTATATAGATACTGGATGCCATTTATTTGTCTTTTATCTTGTAATATAAGGTTTTTTTCTTCTCCTGAATGTGTCCCTTGATTTAAAATTTTCCCCTTTTATGTTCATGGATCTCTTGTGGTAGAATGGGGTCTTAAAATGTCTGCAAAATGGTATTTTCTGTTCTTGAGCTTCACTGGTAATGCTTTGATGAATTATCAATCTCTGTTCAGTTCAGTTCAGTTCAGTCGCTCAGTCGTGTCCAACTCTGTGATCCCATGAACCGCAGCATGGTAGGCCTCCCTGTCCATCACCAACTCCCAGAGTTCACCCAAACCCATGTCCATTGTGTCGGTGATGCCATCCAACCATCTCAGCCTCTGTCATCCCCTTCTCCTCCTGCCCTCAATCTTTCCCAGCGTCAAGGTCTTTTCAAATGAGTGAGCTCTTTGCATAAGGTGGCCAAAGTATTGGAGTTTCAGCTTCAACATCAGTCCTTCCAATGAACACCCAGGACTGATCTCCTTTTAGGATGGACTTGTTGGATCTCCTTGCAGTCCAAGGGACTCTCAAGAGTCTTCTCCAACACCACAGTTCAAAAGCATCAATTCTTCAGTGCTCAGCATTCTTCACAGTCCAACTCTCACATCCATACAAGACTACTGGAAAAACCATAGCCTTGACTAGACGGATCTTTGTTGACAAAGTAATGTCTCTGCTTTTTAATATGCCGTCTAGGTTGGTCATAATTTTCCTTCCAAGGAATAAGCATCTTTTAATTTCATGGCTGCAATCACCATCTGCAGTGATTTTGGAGCCCCCAAAAATAAAGTCTGACACTGTTTCCACTGTTTCTCCATCTATTTGCCATGAAGTGATGGGACTGGATGCCATGATCTTAGTTTTCTGAATGTTGAGCTTTAAGCCAACTTTTTCACTCTCCTCTTTCACTGTCATCAAGAGGATGTTTAGTTTTTCTTCACTTTCTGCCATAAGGGTGGTGTCATCTGTATATCTGAGGTTATTGATATTTCTCCTGGCAATCTTGATTCCAGCTTGTGCTTCTTCCAGCCCATCGGTTTCTCATGATGTACTCTGCATATAAGTTAAATAAGCAGGGTGACAATATATAGCCTTGACGTACTCCTTTTCCTTTTTGGAACCAGTCTGTTGTTCCATGTCCAGTTCTAATCTCTGTTAGTGAGTGACAAAGAATGGTTTTGCTATTTTCTCCTTTAGTCCAGAGCTTGCCATGGGGGATAAGAAAGCTTTACTTCAATTGTGATATGAAGTGTACATCACAAATACACTAAATTTAGCTTGTGTCATCTGGGATCCTAGAAGGTAACTGTATTCAACAAGGTAGATCAAACAAAATACTTTGATGAAGGGACTATTTGCAAAGGTTGGGCTTGGTCAAGAAATTCAACAAAGAATGTTGAGGCATTTAGAGACTAGTGTCAGTGGAAAATCATTATCACTCCTAGGACTGAGGGTTAATGGAAAAAAATCATGGAATGAAGCAGAGGGGGAAGCTTCCCAGCACTAGCCATAGTCTCATAGGGATACAACCATGTAAGAAATGTGGCACTAATGAACAGAGAAAGCAGGGGAATAAATAACTTAACTCCTCTTAGCACTTTTAAATCTTCCATGAGTGCTTCCTTTGTAGTCGCCCACCCAGAAGTCTACTGGCAAGGAGGCTTGGATAATACAGTTCACAGGGCCTCCTGGGATACATAACAGGGCATAAAAGGGCATAGAATGTACATGATAGGAATGCAAACAGAGGAAACCTGACCAAAAACCTTTGCCCTTTTCTGGATTCTAGTTGCTGCGTTAGATGATTACTTAATTGTTGTAGGTTACCAACTACAATAACTAAGACTAATAATCGAGCTAAGCTATAATTATGTTAGTTTTCTTTATTAGCTGCAGAAATTAAAAAAGATTTTTAAGCACCAACTAAATTGTTTGGGATGATGTTTTTAAAATCATATTGGCTATTTTGAAGATTTAATGGCTTGTAGTATAAAAGATTTTTCCAATGCAGACTGTGAGACATGCATGTCTCTGTTTTAAAAGGGCCACTAAGCTGGGGTGGTATGAGTCTACACTCACTGACCACTCCAATTTTGACTTCTTTTTTAATACTCAAAAATAAACAACAAGATCCCTGAGTGCTCTTGTTGGCAGGGCTTTGTTTTTAAAAATACTTCCTCAGAACACCACAGTTATTTGAAGGATGTGTCATACAGTCTGCTGCTGGCTTAAGAAAAAAAGAGACGGAGGACATTCAGTTGCCTTTTTAAATTTACTTATTCAATTTTAGAAGTAAGTGCATGACAAAGAGAGCTTTCAATCTATAAGCTGAGACCCTGTGTACAAGTCATAAACTTTTAAGCTTTACGTCTTCTCTAAGACTCGAGTGAGTCGTCTGGATTGACATAGATTCACCAACCACAGCCGGCAGTGTGTGTACTACTTCAACATGCCTGATCCCCAGGCCCAGTTGTAGGAATTTCTGAGCAAGTTAATACTTGTACTACTGCAGTTCAGGTTCACTCAACACGGATGGATTGAACCACCACAGTATCAGGTACTGTGCTTGTACTGGGGGATCAAAGATAAACTAGATGTGAAACCATAAGCAGATTCTTTCAATAGCATGTGGTGTGTGTGATATATGTATCTATACACCCCATATAGGTATGTGGTATTTAGGGCTTCCCTGATGGCTCAGAGGGTAAAGAATCTGCCCACAATGAAGGAGCCACAGGAGATGCAGTTTTGATCCCTGGGTCAGGAAGATCCCCTGGAGGAGGGCATGGCAACCCATTCCAGTATTCTTGCCTGGAAAATTGCATGGACAGAGGATCCTGGCGGGCTACAGTCCATGGGTTGCAAAGAGTCATATACGACTGAAATGACTGAGCACACAAGGGTATTTAGCTCACCTGAGTCATAAGAAACCTTCCTGGTGACTAATAGATTATATAAGGTTTCTGTATTTCACATCCAGTGGGGGAAATGAAGATGGAAAGAGTGGTCATGGCAGGGAGAATGTCATAACTAAAGGTGCAGAGGCATGAATCAGGATGGTGAATCCTGGGAGCTATACTAACCTGAGTAGCAAAGAAGGGAGCAATAGGAGATTAGGCTGAGGGAAGTCAGTAAGACAGTCAATGTCCTAAATAGGACACAAAAGCACCGACCACGAAGGAGAAAATTGATAAATTGGACCACAACAATTGATAAATTAGGCTATTTTAAGAATTTCTTCTCATCAAAAGACATCAATAAAGGTGAATGGGCAAGCCACAGAGACTCAGATCTAGTTAATTACAAGGAAAATAAAACAATAAAAATGGGAAAAATATTTGAATAAGAATTCACAAAAGTGGATAATCAAATGGTCATTAAGCACACTGTCAAAAATCGGTTGATTTTATTTATATGAGTCTATTTATGGGCTCTCTATTCAATTCCATTAATCTATTTGAATATTTTCTCACCAGTCCATGCTGTCTTGATTAAAGTTGGGTAGTGTCAGGTCTCCTTTTTCTTCAGTAATGAATTGGCTGTTCTGAGTCTTTTGCTTCTCCTCATTACTGTCAGAATAAGTTGGTAGATATCCACAAAATGATCTTGCTAGAATTTGATTGCGGTTGCACTGAATTAATAGGTCAAGTTGGGAAGAACTGACATCTTAACAATATTGAGTGTTCCTATCCATGAATATGGATTATTTCGCTCAGATGATAAAGAATCCCCATGCAAAGCAGGAGACCTGGGTTCAGTCTCTGGGTAGGAAATATCCCCTAGAGAAGGGACTGGCTTCATGCTCCAGTATTCTTACCTGGAGAATTCCATGGACAGAGGAGCCTGGCAGGCTACAGTCCATGAGGTTGCGAAGAGTCAGACCTGACTGAACGACTAACACTTTCACTTTTCCCAATTATTAAGTTTTTCTTTGATAATTCATCAGAGTTTTGCAGCCTTGCTCACATAGATCTTGTATATATTTTGTTAGATTTGTACCTAAGTATTTATATCCTTTTTTTGGTGCTAATATACATGATATTGTCTTTAATTTTAAATTCTAATTGTTCATTGCCTACACATAGGAAAGTGATTGACTTTTGTATATTTACCTTGCTGCTACCTTGCTATAATCTCTTATTAGTTCCAGGAATTTTTGTGTGTGTATTTAAAATTTTCTGTGTAGACAATAATGTCATCTGTGAACAAGGACAGTTTTATTTCTTCCTTCCCAATCTGTATACCTTTTATATCCTTTTCTTATTGCATTAGCTACGACTTCCAGTATGACGTTGAAAAGAATGGCTTATAAGGGACATCTTTGCCTTGTTCTTATTTGTTATTTATATATCTTATGTATTTTATGTTCCTTTATTCCCCCATTACTCCCTTTTGGGTGTTAAATCAATATTTTCTAGTATAACATTTTATTCTCTTGTTTCAGTCCCTATATTTTTTAGTTATTTTCTTAGTAATTGCCCTGATCAAGACAACTAACACTTTAAAAAAATCTAATTTAGAATAATGCCAACTTAATTTCAATAATATACAAAAATTGCTCCAATATACCTCCATTTCTTCTTCCTTATTTGTGTAATTACTGATATGCAAATTATATCTTTATGTTATGATCCCATCAACACAATTTTTAAATTATTGCTTTATGTAGTTGTCTTTCAAGTCAAATTAGGAAGAAATAGGAAAAACAAAAATACATTGATATTGTCTTTCGTATTTACCTCTGCAATCACTCTTTCCAATGCTCTTTATTTCTTCTTGTCAATTTAAACTGATACTTAGTATTCTATTTTTTTTTAAATTTTTTACTGGAGTATAGTTGATTTACAATACAAGTATACAGGAAAGTGTATTCTTTCCCCGTATAGGTTATTATGGAGTCTTAAATAGAGTTCCATGTGCTAAACAGTAGAGCCTTATTAGTTACCTATTTTATATATAGTAGTGTGTGTATTCCAATCTTTTCAATTTATCCCTCCACTCCCCATAAGTTTGTTTTCTACATCTGTAATGCTATTCTGTTTTGTTGATAAATTCATTTGTAGCTTCTTTTTTAGATTTTACACATAAGTGATATCATATGATGTCATTATTTATCTTTCCCTGTCTGACTTACTTCACTCTGTATGACAATCTCTAGGTATATCCATGTTGCTGCATGATTTTGTTCTTTTTATGACTCAGTAATATTCCATTGTATGTAGGTACCACATCTTATTTATCTATTCCTCTGTTGATGGACATTTAGGCTGCTTACAAATCCTGACTATTGTAAACAGTGCTGCAGTAAACATTGGGATGCATGTATTTTTTTGAATTATGTATATCTTCAGATACATGCCCAGTTGTAGGACTGCAGGATCATATGGTAGTTTTACTTTTAGTTATTTAAGGAACCTCCTTACTGTTCTCCATAGTGACTATACCAGTTTACATTCCCACCAACAGTGTAAGAGGGTTCCCTTTTCTCCACACCCTTTCCAGCATTTATTGCTTGTAGATTTTGTGACAATGGGCCATTCTGAGAAGTGTGAGGTGATATCTCATTGTAATTTTGATTTGCATTTCTCTAATAATTAGTGATGTTGAGCATCTTTTCATGTGCTTTTTAGCCATCTGTATGTCTTCTTTGGGGAAATGTCCATTTATATCTTCTGCCTATTCTTTGATTGGATTTGTTTTTTTTTTTTAGTTGAGCTGCATGGATTATTTGTATGTTTTGGAGATAAATCCCTTTTTGTTTTGTTTCTCTTTTTTAATTTATTTTAATTGGAGGTTAATTACTTTACAATATTTTGGTGGTTTTTGCCATACATTCACATGAATCAGCCATGGGTGTACATGTGTTCCCCATCCTGAAACCACCCCCCACAACCTCCCTCCCCATCCCATCCCTCTGGGTCATCCCAGTGCACCAGCCCTGAGCACCCTGTCTCATGCATCAAACCTGGACTGGCGATCTATTTCACATATGATAATATACATGTTTCAGTGTTATTCTCTCAAATCATCCCACCCTCGCCTTCTCCCACAGAGTCCAAAAGTCTGTTCTTTACATCTGTGTCTCTTTCGCTGTCTAGCATATAGGGTCACCATTACCATCTTTCTAAATTCCACATATATGCATTAATGTACTGTATTGGTGTTTTTCTTTCTGACTTACTTCACTCTGTATAATACTCCAGTTTCATCCACCTCATTAGAACTGATTCAAATGTATTCTTTTTAATGGCTGAGTAATATTCCATTGTGTACATGTACCACAGCTTTCCTATCCATTCATCTGCCAATGGACATCTAGGTTGCTTCCATGTCCTGGCTATTGTGGACATCTAGGTTGCTTCCATGTCCTGGCTATTGTAAACAGTGCTGTGAACATTGGGGTACATGTGTCTCTTTCAATTCTGGTTTCCTCGGTGTGTATGCCCAACAGTGGGATTGGTGGGTCATATAGCAGTTCTTGGAGAAGGAAATGGCAACCCACTCCAGTACTCTTGCCTGGAAAATCCCATGGACGGAGGAGTCTGGTAGGCTGCAGTCTATGGGATCGCTAAGAGTTGGACAGGACTGAGTGACTTCACTTTCACTTTTCACTTTCATGCATTGGAGAAGGAAATGGCAAACCACTCCAGTGTTCTTGCCTGGAGAATCCCAGGGATGGGGGAGCCTGGTGGGCTGCTGTCTCTGGGGTCGCACAGAGTCAGACACGACTGAAGCAACTTAGCAGCAGCAGAGTGGCAGTTCTATTTCCAGTTTTTTAAGGAATCTCCACACTGTTCTAGATAGTAGCTGTACTAGTTTGCATTCCCGTCAACAGCGTAAGAGGGTTCCTTTTTCTCCGCACCCTCTCCAGCATTTATTGTTTGTAGACTTTTGGATAGCAGCCATTCTGACCGGTGTGAGATGGTACTTCATTGTGGTTTTGATTTGCATTTCTCTGATAATGAGTGATGTTGAGCATCTTTTCATGTGTTTGTTAACCATCTGTATGTCTTTGGAGAAATGTCTGTTTAGTTCTTTGGCCCATTTTTTGATTGGGTAGTTCATTTTTCTGGAATTGAGCTGCAGGAGTTGCTTGTATATTTTTGAGACTAATTCTTTGTCAGTTGCTTCATTTGCTATTATTTTCTCCCATTCTGAAGGCTATCTTTTCACCTTGCTTATAATTTCCTTCATTGTGCAAAAGCTTTTAAGTTTAATTAGGTCCCATTTGGTTATTTTTGCTTTTATTTCCATTACTTTGGGAGGTGGGTCATAGAGGATCCTGCTATGATTTATGTCAGAGAGTGTTTTGCCTACGTTTTCCTCTAGGAGTTTTATAGTTTCTGGTCTCACATTTAGATCTTTAATCTATTTTGAGTTTATTTTTGTGTAGGGTGTTAGAAAGTGTTCTAGTTTCATTCTTTTACAAGTGGTTGACCAGTTTTCCCAGCACCACTTATTAAAGAGATTGTCTTTTCTCTATTGTATATTCTTGCCTCCTCTGTCAAAGATAAGTTGTCCATAGGTTTGTGGGATGAATCCCTTTTTGGTTGCTTCATTTGTATATATTTTCTCCCATTCTAAGGGTTACCTTTTTGTTTTGTTTATGATATCTTTTGCTGTGCAAAAGCTTTTAAGTTTAATTAGGTCCCATTTGTTTATTTTTCTTTTTATTTTCACTACTCTAGGAGGTGGATCAAAAACATCTTACTGTGATTTTTGTTTAACCCTGTTTTCTTCTAAGAGATACCATGTTATTGGATTGGAAGAATCAATATTGTGAAAATGACTATACTATCCAAAGCAATCTACAAACTGAATCCAATTCCTATCAATTTACCAATGGCATTTTCCAAAGAATTAGAACAAAAACTTTACAGTTTGTAAGGAAACACACGAATACCCAAATGGAGCTGGAGGAATCAGGCTTCCTGACTTCAGATTCTATTACAAAGCTACAGTCATAAAAACAGTATGGCACTGGCACAAAAACAGAAATATGGATCAATGGATCAGGATAGAAAGTCCAGAGATAAACCCACGCACCTATGGTCACCTAATCTATGACAAAGGAAGCAAGAATATACCATGGAGAAAAGATAGTTTCTTCGATAAGAAGTGCTAGGAAAACTGGACAGCTACATGTAAAAGAATTAAATTAGAACACTCCTTAACACTATACACAAAAATAAATTCAAAATGGATCAAAGACTTAAATGTAAGGCCAGATAGTCTAGTATACTTTCATTTCAGCTGGAAGAGCTCCTTTAAGAAGCTTTTGTAGCTATTGTAGGGCAAAGCTGCTGTTATTTCTGTCAAATTTTGTTTGTTGCTAGTGTCTTCACTTCTTCATTTTTGAAAGATGATTTTGCTGGATCTAGAGTTCTTGGTTGGAAGTTTTTTTTCTTTGAGTACTTTGGGTATATTATCCTACTGCCTTCTTGCTTCCAGGGTTTCTGATAAAAAATTAGCAGTTAATCTTATTGAGGTTCTTCTGTACATGACAAGTTGATTCTTTTGTGTTGCTTTCAAGACTCTCTTTGTATTTATCTTTTGACTATTTGATGATAAAGTATTCTAGGTGTGGATCTCTTTGAATTTATCTTACTTGAAGTTTGCTGAGCTTTATGGATGTGTGGGTTGTTTTTCTGTCAAACTGGTAAGTTTGGGGCCGTTCTTTTTTCTTCAAATAGTCTTTCTGCTCTTTCTCTTTTTGAGACTTCCAGTAATGTATGTCTGTACACTCGATGATCCTTCACATGTCCCTGAGACTCTGTCCATTTTTCTTCATTCTTTTTCCTTTCTGTTCCTCAGACTGGATAATATCAATTGATCTTCCCTCAAGTTCACTCATTTTCTTCTTCTGATCAAATCTGCTAAATTTACTTTATCAAAATTTTCATTTTGGTAATTATAGTTTTGAACTCTGGTATTTCTCTTTGGTTCTTTTATCGTAATTTTTGTCTCTTTTATTTGTATTCTTTATTTGAAGAGACATTACTCTCATACTTTCCTTTTGCTCTATAGACCTGGCTTCCTTTAGTTTTTTGAGCATGTTTATAATAGCTGATTTAAAGCTTTTGTGAAGTTTAAGTCCAACATTTGGGCTTCTTCAGGGGTGGTTTCTATTGGCTGCTTTTTCCTCCTATGTCTGAGCCATGCTTTTCTGTTTCTTTGTGTGTTTCATAATTTTTTTTTGTCAAAAACTAGACATTTGAAATACTATAATGTGGAAACTCTGGAAACTTCCCTCCCCAAAATTCATTGCTTTTGCTGTATGTTTGTTTAGATCAATTCTAGAAAGTCTATATTTTATCCTGTATACTGTGACTGAAATCTCTGTTATCTTAGTAGTCAGCTAAGATTATGTGTTCAAGTATTTAAGGACAGAGATTTCCTTACATACCTGAACACATAAGTCTTCAACCATTTGCCAAAGTGCTCTGTGTAGGTGTCAGAGCACAGCTAACATTTTAAAACTATGCCTCAGTCTTTACTTTTTGTTTTCATAGAGCCTCAAGGTCAAAAAAGGTGAGAAATTAGGACCTTCTCAATTCTTTCTTGAGCATGTATTCAACCCTGCATACGCATGTAGCTTTCTAGATTCTCAGAACTACATCAGAGGTTTGCAAAGATACCTATTGATATCTAGTTCCTCACATTTTCCTTTGAAGTTATTGACTACACCCTTGTTTTCCCCAATTTGTATCACTGCCTCAGGAAACTGTGCAGCTAAATAATTGCTCCTGATTGTTTTTGACAAACTTTCTAAAAGGCAGAAGAAATATTTGAAGAAATAGTGGCCAAAAACTTACCAATCTTATTTATAAACATTAATCTACACATCCATAAAGCTCAACACACTTCAACTGAGATAAACTCAAAGAGATCCACACCTGGACACATTGCTATCAGACAGTTGAAAGACAAATACAAAAAAAGCATCTTGAGAGCAGCAAACAAATAAGTAACTTTTATATATGAGGGATTTTCAGTAAGAAACCTTGGAAGGTGATCCCTTGGGATGGGAAAGATGCCACCAAACTGGGTTCTCACTGGGTTTGAATAAAACTAGTCTCAGAGGTGGAAGTGTTGATAACTGGATTCCTCATTCAAAACCCAGTGACACCAGTCTCTGCTCAATTGCCTCCACATGATGGGAAACTTTTTGCTTATGAAACAGTCCATTTTGGTTATAGATCATTTTGACTACTACCTTTTTTCCCTAATAAAAGCTGTCTTTAAACCAAATAGGAAGAGTAGCATGGAAACATATACATTGCCATCTATAAAATAGATAGCCAGTGGGAATTTGTTGTGTGATACAGAAAGCTCAGTCCAGAGCTCTGTGACAACTTGGAATGAGGGGTGGAATGAGATAGGAGATTGGAATGAATTTCAAGAGGGAGAGGACATATGTATACCTGTGGCTGATTCATGTTAATATATGGCAAAAACCAGCATAATATTGTAAAGCAGTTATCCCCCCAATAAAATTTTTTGGAAAAAACTAAACTGAATAGAAGAGCCCATGTATCTCTCACTTGAATGTATTTTCCTTTAGTGCAAAAGGTGTTGGAAAATTAGAAAATAAAGGTCCTTACAAGAACCAGAGATTATTCCTTGTGCAATCTTCCATTTTCTCTTAATTTTCTTCATTTACTAGATGGTCTTTGTAGAAGAGACTCCTTTTTGAGGAAAAATATGAATGAGCTACTATACCTGTTTTATGACAGAGTGTATTAGTCAGTATAGGTCAGCTGCTGTAACAAACAATCTCAACAGACCAAATAAAAAAGGAAAAAAAGGAACCCTGGAAGCCAGAAAGCTGTTGTTGTTGTTTAGTCACTAAGTCATGTCTGACTCTTTTGCGACCCTATGGACTGTAGCCCACCAGGCTCCTCTGTCCAAGGGATTTTCCAGGCAAGAATACTGGAGTAGGTTGCTATTTCCTCTTCCAAGGGATCTTCCCAACCCAAGGATTGAACCTGCATCTCCTGCTTGGCAGGATGAGTCTTTACCACTGAGCCACCAGGAAAGCCCCCAGAAAGCTGTAGGATAGCATATTTAAAGTAGTCAAAAAGAAAAAGAATATGGCTTTTCCAGGGAGCTGCCAGCCAGGTCAAATAGTGATAGTTCTCTGTGAATGTACCTTTTGATAGGACTCCAAACCAGTTCTGTCCCTTCTAGTTGCTGATAGGCTACTGTTTTTCATCTGTGAGTCTATGTGCTTAGTCGTGTCCAACTCTTTGCAATCCCAAGGACTGTAACTC